>NW_009918017.1:45223-53058 GCF_000696875.1 Nestor notabilis | reverse complement strand
TGGTGAGAAGCCAAGAGTTGACAACCACCCAGAGGAGAGGGTCCTTGAGGACCCTGCTTCGTCTTGGCCTTTTAGTGAGGTTGCTCACAGGTGCTGCTTTGTACTGGCAAGGTGCTAGTTGTATTTATGTTGATACACATTCAGCAACCACAGGAGATAAATTATTGATTGTATCACCATTACCAAAGCCAGGTCAACCTCTGGCGGTTTTAAAAGCATGGAAGGAGAACTTTGGTGAAGAAGACAGTTTTATATTGAGTCCTGTTGGAAGTAGTTCTTTGCTCAGACTTGAAGGAGGAAGATATATCATTTTTTTTGTGATTCCAACTGTTTAGCATATGAATAAGCTCCCTCTTCCTTTCCACCCCTTCTCTCCCAATGCCAAGAACAAAATAGAAATGATACACGAAATATGAACCCTTCCGGTATCTTGGAAGAAATTAGTTTCTTTGCTGATGATTGTGCAGCATAGTTGCTTTTGTGACTGCATATTACATGTTTAATATGAATAACGAAACATGGAGAGAAAGCTTCTTAATCCCGCTTTTGCTCCCATGTGACTCTTCCAGGGGAACATCCAGTTTTTGAATATGTGGAACTAAATGCAGAATGGATATGTATATCCACAGAGGCTGAGCTCAGCCCAGAATCCCCTGGATTAAAGACTGGACATAATTTTCATTGTTCATGCTTTGCACAATTGTCTACTGTATTTCAAATCCTGTGTTTTTCACTTGCAGATCATGAGTGAAAGATATGGCTGGATGTGTCCAGACAGATGCTCCACTGTACAGTGCCCTACTGAAAAAAATGGCTTTGTCATTTGAAGGTAAGATTGTAGGCTTCTGTTTTTCCCTTCCCCAAGCACTAAAAAACCAAGTTCTATATAAGTGAGCAGAAGCTCAACATTAGACTTTTGGTGTGCAAATATACATAGGTCTAAAATGCTCTATAAAATATGAAATACGTGTCAGTGATGCTAAAGGAAATGTCTCTTAGAATTTGTGTTGGTAAGTTGCATGATAATATTAATTAAACATAAAATTAATATTACTGACTAATCGAAAGCGGTGAGGAATATGAACAGTAATTTTTCTAGCAGAATCTTATTAACTAGCTTTTTGTCTTTCACAGAACCTCCTTCTATGTGCTCAGGATATGACTAGACCCCCATGAATGAATTACGAATAACAATTCTTAATGTTATGGAAGTTACCAAAGCCAATGAGATATCTTGGCTTGAAGTTAGACAGCGTAAGTAGATGTGTGCAGAATCATGGCACTGGAAAGTATTCTGGTAAAGCAGAGAAGATATTTCCAGACACATACATTGCTTTGTAGTATCACACAGAATTGTTTCTAAAATGTGAATATGATCCTGTCAAATATACCTAAAAAAACCATTGGAAAATCCTTTGTGTGTCCCTTGCCAAGGTGGAGTTTGTCAGGCAGACATGGAATTTCCAGGCTGTAGGAACTAGGGTGCACCAGACTAATCTTATTTTTAAAATCTACTTTCTGTTTCCAAAGTCATCTCCAGTTTTCTGATTTTTTTTTTAAATTTGATTATATTTGAAAGCAACTACTTTCTTTGGTGTTTTCTTTGGTGTTTCAAACACTTCCAGCTAGAATTTGCAACTACCTTTATCTAAGAACTTAGCTGCAATCTGCTAGGGCATGTCCTTTGGTTAAACAAATAAACCCAGAAATGTTTGGGAATGAAGGAACATCAAACGTCAAAGGCAGCTTCGTGCTCTTGAGAAACTTTTTGTGAGGTGCCTTAAGAAGCCTCAATCAGACTGTGTCCTAGCACTGGGAAGATGTTAGCAGAGGTTCTAATGACTGCAGGTGCCTGCGACTCCTCTGTAGTTAGGAAATTAAGAAACGCAACAAACCCAAACCATTTTCTGCCTTAGCAACTCATCCCAAGTGCAAGAAGTAGAGATTTCCTTCAGGTTACACAGTTACTTACTCTCCAGTCAACCAATTAGTGCCAGACAAGGCAGTGACATCTGGATTTGGTTAGTAGAGCATTAGCTGTTCATTGGGATGTTTTGACTGGACTCTTCAATGGGATTTATTGTACTTTATAGTTGTTTATTTTCCAATCAGAGTCAGCCTTTAAGTCAAGATTGCTGCTTCAGCCCCTTCTGAGCAAAAAGAAACACAAAGAAAGAGTCTCCTCTGACTCTTAGGTAGAGAGGGTTTCTCAGCAATTATACATAGGCTTAAAACACTGCAGGGCAGACAAAGTCAACAAGAGAGTGCTTACCGCACGCTGGTGAGCAGAGCAGAGGTGGCGAGAGGGTGAGGCATGGTGACAGTAGGGCAGGTATGTCTGAGAATCCATCTGGCACTTCTTCTTGCTTTAAAAATAAGTTATTCATGAATGGGATTTCCTGCATTTTAGCCTTGTCTAGCAGAAGCAGGAGTGAGTGCTCGCTGCTACTGTCCTCACACCTCGCTGACCTGTACCATACACCTCTGAGAGCTGAAGATAAGGATCTTCAAACTGCCCATGTCTCACCTAGTGAGATGACTTCCAAGGAAGTGTGCCTTGCTACTGAGATGATGTTTTCATCATAGGATTATCTTTTTGGTATTGGAATGAATTCTGAAAAGACTTGGTAGGGCCAGTGACTGTCTACCACCTGGAAACTGTATGTAGTGATTATAAACACAGCCCAAATTCACTTGACTTGAAGGAAGAAGTCTCCCTCTAACTTTTCACCTCTGCCCAGTCACACACTGGGGTGTTTGCAGTCATGGTGTACAAAGCTGCTGTGTGGAAATGCACCCAAAACTGACTGTGGAAGTACTTCTCAAAAGTGTCTGTGTAGAGAGCAGCCTGATTATTCCTCATGTGTTGAAGACTGAGTTTCACTGACAGTTTTAGGTGCCTAACTTCACAGCAGTTTGGGGAAAAAAGGTTATTCACAGGCTCTGAGCCCATTTAGGAGACGGGAAGAGATGGAAGTCTGCCATCTGCTCCTGGCCCTGGGAGACAACTTCCATGCTGAGATCTAATCTCCTCCTCCTCACTCGCTCCCTGCACCATCACACCGAAGCATGTTGGTGGTGGTTGGCTGGGCAAGCACTCCTGCTCTCCTGGGGACACCAGTGGCAGGCAAAGGGCCACCCAGCTGGCCAGGCTGAGAGCTCTGAGTGCAGGAGGCATTCCCAACATGGAAATTTCTCCAACACACACCTGGTATTCCTCAAAATCCCAGGCGTACCTCACTGCCTGGCCATAAAACAGCTATGTGCAACCAAGGAGGGAGCGCACAGAGTCCTCCAGCCTACACAGACAGCCATAACTTCAGTGCTCCCTGAGAAGATGTTGGTGTGCAGGTGAGATGTCCCATGCTGCTAATGGATCGAGCAGCAGGTCCTCCACACAATTCCCACCCACTCGCCATGGCCAGCCTGCAGACCTCCAGTGATGCTTCCCCTCTTTAAGCAAACCCCAGTGGCTGCGTCAGTCTCGTTCAGCGCTGTTTGGCAGACCTTCAGCCTCATTCATTACACCTCCAGCCAAAAAACGTGCAGTTGCAGACTCACCATGGCTACCTCTTTTATTACCCAGCTCTGCATAATCTGTGACTTTTTTTGTATTATCTGGACTGAAGTCCAGCAAAAGTGCATGTTTCTGTGCTGGCCACATTTCAGTTCCTAATCCTCGCTGTACAGAAAGCTAGGATTGCTTTTTACCCCTCTTTTTTTCTGTCTTTACCAGTGTTTCCTTTGGGTCTGCATTGAGCTGCTTCAGTGATATTCAGTCAAGATTAAATATTTTGCACTTAACATCATTTCTCCTACATTTTTTTCCTATTTATCCTAAGCAGAAGTGTAATTCACAGAGGAATACGTCCTCAAATTAAACTGCAGAAGCAGCCTAGCTGGCCTTTTCTACATCTGTTCTGAAATGAAAATGACTTTGAGCTCACAAATGGAAAAAC
The DNA here is from genome assembly GCF_000696875.1 of Nestor notabilis. Taxonomy (NCBI): domain Eukaryota; kingdom Metazoa; phylum Chordata; class Aves; order Psittaciformes; family Psittacidae; genus Nestor; species Nestor notabilis. The sequence continues at coordinate 49,099 of NW_009918017.1, read as the reverse complement.
CCAACTCTGAGAGCAGGTATTAAGACTTGACACATTACCAAATATGTCAAAAAAATAACCAAGGACAGAGAGTCCTGGGGGCATCACACTGGCATTTGAAATTGGGTAATAGATAGGACGTTTGTTTTTCACTCACCACTTCGCTGGTAATTGTTGGTTTTATACCACAAATTTGATCATATGGAGCACACAGAATTTGACCTCTCCTTTCCTTACCTCCAACCACTTGCACATGCTGTTCCAGTGCGTTGGCATTTGGGACTGATGCTAAGAGAGACCACATGCAGTGTTTCAGATTATATGCAAGAGAGGTGATCTTAATACATTCTGATGTGCTCGTGCTTTCTATGTGTGTCTGTAATGTCATCAAGAGCTTCTGAGGGAAACTGCTAACCTTGCAGCCTGTCATTTTTAATGGAGGGAATAACAAGTAAAATCACCTAATTTGCTATGAGCATGAAGTGGCAAATTAAAAATGCCTGTGTCATCACATTTGTCTGAAGGTATTTCCTGACCAAACAAAGGCCCAACTAATAAAGCATATTCCAGATTCTGGCTAAATAATGTGGGTTGTGACATAATGAAGTCTCCATGCTCCTAGCCCCATTAGGATCCGCAGGGAAACCTCTGTAGCTCAACTGTTTGGAGAGGCAGAAATACCTGGGCTTATTAGACCTTCATGCATGGAGGGGATATACGTACACTGCAAAGTTTATAGATTTGTCTTGGCCAGACTTTTGCCATGGTTGTATTGTGCTCATGGCTGCCAAAGTTTGGAAATCAGCACAGTGCATGATACAAGGAAAACTTTTGTCCCCTGGATTTCCATTCCCCTCCCCCAACCCTGTATTTAAGCTGAAAGTCTTTATATTTGAACTAAATATTTAAATACTCTGTTATTCAGACAAATGAGAACATGATCTTGGGCCTGAGCTGTGGAATTAATGTCAATACACTGGAATATTTTAACTGACCTAATGTGTGTTCATTGGGATTATGCCAATCGTCAGGTATGTTTGCACATATGAGGAAACTTGCTTTCACCAGAGTGGCTTGGAAATCTGCTGGTAAGACTACTTGAGGCTTTAATTTTGAGCCTGTGGTGGGCAGAGGACCTGACTTGGTTCATTCTCAGTTGGAATTTGAAAAAGATGTGTGGGATTTCCTTTATCATGTCTTCCATGCTAATAATAATCAGGCTAAACCCCACAGAGGTTATTGTGCTCAGTGCTACCCCAGCATGGTTTTTGCTTTTTAGTTATTTTTGCCTCTTATTTTTATTTCTGCCAGCAGGGATTGACTCTCAGCAGTCAAGTTCTGTTGATATATTTAAGGGAAAAGGGATCAGAAAACACTAATGTGCCTGCATGTATTTGGGGTGAAGTATCATACATGTCAGCTGAACACTTCAGGCATATGAACTTGGAGGTAACATGAAGAACGGAGAAGCTAATCTGCCCCCATGGCAGAAAGGTGCCTGGGTTGTCGCCTGGACCCTTTTTGCAGCATGGTTTGGTAACCCTGCAAAAATCCCAGGAGAAAAGGATGTTAAGGAATTAGCATGTCAGCACTTAGTGATGGGAACACGTAGGAAACTTTGCAGCTCCCATGGTATTTCAAAGGTTTGATTTGGAAGGAGGTTTCCCATGTAGACCCTGGAGGTGAGAGGCCTCCCTGCTTTGCCAAGGTTTCACTGTTCGCTTGGACAGTGGTGGCTGCAGGAACAACTGTGTGAAATTGGTGGCTTTTAAGAGGAAGATTAGAAGATTGGGGAAGAAAAAAAAGGGCAAAAAGAGATGGTAAAATGGTAAATGGCAAAGAAGTTCTGGCTAAAAGATGAGCTGCGATATCCCTCTGTGTCACCAGGGACTCTGGGCCACAGGGAAGTTCATTTGAGGGCGCTCTGGACAGTGTGAGAGCTATTGCTAATGGTGGCTTCACAGTTGCTGGAGTTTATCCATTGCCATCTGTCTTTATTTTGCACATCCTACTCGGGGAGACGCCACAAATCAAAATGACTTGGTGCGTCATTCCCGCTCCTCCAGCCAGGCCGTGCGGTGTGTGTGGCTGGCAGGCCTGAGCAAACTGCTCGGAGACAGGCAGAGGGCAGGAGCAGGGGCTTCCCAAAGAGGATGGAGCCGTATTGTTTGCTCAGTATCAGCTCCACCGCTCTAAAGGTCACAGCGAATTGAGAATAGGAGCCCTAGTGAGTCAAGATAGTTAGACATAATATCTGGCTGTTCTTGCCCTTTTCTGTTTTCTTCTGTGGTCTGGCATTGGGCTCCAAGTTGTGAACTTCAGAAAGTTGCTGCAGGTGTGGTGCCAATATCTCCTCCAAGCAGCTGATAAGGAGAGTCTCTCCAATCAGCTTGGCTGGAAACATTCTCTTCCAAGTGGGTGATCTCTGATGGCCAAAGAAGCGTGGCATAAATTTTTCCCTTTGAAAAATTACTTTTGTGCATAATATTGCCAGCAGAAATCCTCTTAGTCAGCAGTTCTCCCTCTCTACATTAATGTTACTGTTCTGCAATACTGCTTTTCTTAAAGGAACAAAATAAAAGTAAACCAGTGTAAGGAAGGTAGTAGACAGTAACTAGGACAAGCAGATGTGATAGTAAACAAATGCCATCTTCTCTGAATAGTTTGATGACGCTTGATGGCTGTTTGTGGATTTTGGGGAGTTGTCACTTGTCTCTCTTCCCTGCAGCTACTCTTCAGAAGTTGTATTAGGTTGATTTTATTACAATTGTAATTTCAATGTAGCTTTCCAATTTGTTGTAATATTCATCTGGGCAAAGGCCATAAGATTCATGTTTTACGAGCCAGGAGGACTGACTGGTGGGATTGAGCTTGAATCCCTTGCTGATGAAGGCAGGGAAATGCTGAGAATGAGGTTACTGATGGTGAAATCCTATCTGTGAACCCAGCTGATGTATACACGTCTATGTAAGCAGCAGCTCTACAGCTTCTTCAGGGTCTCAGTTCACTAGCAGTGCTTTGTCTTTTCTCTAAAACATTCATTTCATGAAACACATCTTGGGGAACAAGCCCAGTTGCTGCATGCCAGCCCTTATCCCCTGTTGCAAAATAAAAAAAAGACCCCCCCAAAACTTAGAAGAATTCTTGTCCTGCTTCCTGGTTTCCTCTTTTATGGGCAGCTGGGTGGGGAAAAAAGTGCTCTTTCTTGTGTTGAAAACAACACGGAAAGAATAATCCTCAGCCAGGTCCCAACAGGGAAGAGGGAACACGATGTTGAGCTCCTGGCTGCAGTGAAATGGCAAATTCCAGTGCAGAAGCCGGGGATGCCAGGCTGGACTGGAGGAAATGCCGAACTGTGAACAATCTGTGACCACGGAGCCAGAGCCCCCATCACACAGGAATTCTCTGCTGGCAGGAGAAGCGGCCACGGGCTGCTGGAAGTAGGGCCAGCCACATGGCACCAGGGGGAGCTGGCTGGTCGGCCACCCTGGGCACCAGCAAGCCCAGTCTTGAATGATGTCTCTGCTGTGCCATTGCTAACCCGTGGCCCTTGAAGTGATGGGGTGCTCATGGGCAGTGTCTCCAGGACTGTGTTTCAGTAAGCATGTCTTAATACATAGGAAAGTAAGAGATAAAGCAATTGCTTTAGCAAACCTGGAAACGTAAGTGGCTTAATATCTCTTTTACTTCACTCCCAGATGTCTATTAAGTCCTGTAAAATGGTTTCCTGAGTAGCTTGGGTAATAATGATGGAATTTAGCATTATCACAAATCTGACCATTGCTAGCTTGAGTTTTGGTTTTTCTTTTTTCCTTTTTTTCCTTGAGCCTTTTCAGCTTCTTTCTTCCCAGGAGAGCTGAGTCTAGACAGTGAGCTGGGAACACCGGAGAAAGAGAG
>NW_009918017.1:37870-45192 GCF_000696875.1 Nestor notabilis | reverse complement strand
TCCTAGAACATTTGCTCCACTCTGTAGCCCAAGATTTGCACATGTGCTTTGCTCACAACTATTTCTAATTAGTTGTCAATATCTGGGGCGTTGTAGACTGAGAATCTAGGAGAGTCTGCTGCCTGTATAGGAACAAAAATACCACATTTGTCTTTGTAATCAATGTTGCTTCTTTTGAATGGTGCTGTTGGCAGCAGAGGAGAGGAGTCCCACGTAGAGCCAGGGAAACCTCCTGGTCCTCACCTCTTCTCCTTTTATCTTCAGGCTTTTTTTTCTCGTACTCTCACATTTAACATAAGCAGCAAGAGAGCCCTTTGAGACAAAACTCCCATATATTTGATTTACAAGAAATAAACCACTCAGACCATGTCCTGAGGATGGAATAGAGCATGCTCCCTGGATTAGTCCAAAAGTGTACATACACCACTGAGGCAGAGCAGAGAGAGCAATAAAACCTATGTATTGGCTGTGTCCCATTTCCTACTCTTGAAAACTGGTCAGCTGAAGAAGAGCATCCAGCACTAATGTAAGTGTGTGAGCATTACAGAATGGAGTAATTCTTCCCAAAAGAAAGTTTGCAAACCTGGAGAAGTCAGTACTGAAGTCAAAAGGCTTCTGAATGTGCCTAAGCAGTGAACTGTACTGCAATGCCAACAAAACAGCCTCCAGTTTGAAGTCATGCCAGTCAAACATGATGAAAGTAGAGCCAGCTCAAAATAACTTTTTTAACCCAGACTACATTGCACTTATCCCAGAGTATATGGAGGGCTTCTTATGCTGGTGTCCATGTGTCCTGAGGCTGTATAGCACAAAGCAGGATCACATTGACTCACCTTCCTCTGGTCCTTCTGCACAGTCTGTAGCAGCTTTGCTGGAGGAGGCTGTCCAGATCTCTGGCTACATGAAACTCTACAGCAGTGGTGGTTTTGTAGTAAGGACCAGGACAAATTGGGAAATCAAAAGGGTCAGAGAAAATGAAGAGCAGTAGTCAGCCAGGGGAATGCTTTCCTTCCCAAAATTTTCCATGTCTGAACTGCAAGGACCTCTTCCATTTGGATCAGTAACATGAAGGGACTTTTCAGAGGAGTTTGTAAGGGTTTTCTGTCTCCATCTCCAGTTTCAGCATCTTGGGGATATTGCTAACCTCCAGCACTGGTCTCTAGCGGCAGAAACACGTGAACTCCGGAAGCTCTGCTCCAGGTCTCAGATAGGGAAGCTGAGTACTCGAGTCAACACTTCAAATTTATTGATGTCTTGCACAAATATTTATGGGGCCATTTCCTCCCCAAGTGGCAGGCAGAGAGCCAGCAAACTCACTAATTTATGGCATGGTATTTATTGACAGAAATGTATAATTGTTTTATGTTTAAGAAGAAAACTGGGTGCTACAGCATGGGGAGGGGATGTGTGAGCTGAGAGCTTGGTGAGAGAGCAGGAGCCTGAGGAGCTTTTGCAGCAATTCCCCAATACAGCAAAGCAGGGCACTGAATGATGTGCCAGCACCGGCACCCCTGGGAGCAGTCAGGTCCCTTGGCACTGCTCTCTGCTGGCATTCCTCTTCCATGTCCTTCCTCCAGCAAACTTTATTGACTTTCAGAGAAGTCTGAGGAACGATTTCAGCTGGTAACCCTGCAAAACTCCAACCGCCTGGCATGGACACATGCAGCATCTCCTGGACCTGCTGTCCAGGTTATTTGACAGAAATACTGATGTGTCCTGACAGTTGCCTTGCACCGAATTTCTCAGATCTTGTATTCCCAGCCAAGATCTCTGTACAGTGAAAATTGGTGGTGTGCAGCTCTGGAAATACATATTTAAAAAACAGAGGGACCACATACTTGTAGGTTCTCAGCTCTGAAGTGGTGCTGAGGGTTATCTCCTGTTACAGCCTGTGTATCTATGACAAGGCTCCTTCCCAGCACAGCACAGTGCAGCGTCAAGCACAAGCTCAGCATTAGCTGAAGTCCCACAGACCCAGTTCTTGGCCTTCCCATGAGGGCCATGAGGGAGTGAGCAACAAAATATTGCTGGGCCATTTCAAACTCAGTATGTGTAAACTGGAGGAAGCAAGAAGGCTTTGCCAGACATGACACAAGCACTTTGAGGTTTCCTCCTCTCTTTCTTTGGCCCTGGGGTGAGAGGATGGGTTTTTTAAGCACAATATGGCAGTGATTTCTCCTTGGCAAAGCTTCCTCTTGAGCTATATCACTGGCACAGGCTGGGAAACGGAGCAGGGCAGTAGGCAAGCAAGGAACCTGGCTTTCTGCAGGGCTCCACCAATTCAAACCCCAACAGATTTGCACCAGGGTGGTGCCAGCCCAGCATCCAGGCACGGATAGGATGCAAAGGTGACCAAAAGCCACTTTCCTCCCCTTTCCCCTTCAGTGATGGATCTCCCTGAAGCCCCGCATAGTGTTGCCCTTTCGTGTATGCCTAATCACACGGAAGAGAAAAGTCACCAAAACTATATGTCCCATAATTCAATTATAAAAAAAATGCAATAAAGTAAAAGCATCATTACAATGCACTGTTGAAGTGGATTTTTAACTAGCTTTGCCACTGGCATGTAAAAATAAAATAAAAAAAGCACAGGCATTAATTTAAAACAGAAACAATATTACAGTAACTCTGTGTATAGTGAGAGTTTCAATTTTAATTTTAGTTCATTATCTTTTTCCTTATTAAGAAAGGTAAATCTGTTTTGTGTTTTCATTATTTCATTAGCTCAAGAAACCTCATCAGTAACCATGAAAGCTGCCAGCATAAATAGCACAATTTTCATATGTGAGATGGAATAATTTGCTTAACCACCTATTCAGCAGAGGCTGGAGCTAACAATTAGAGAAAGCAGTGTGATTCAAAAATAAGTTACAATTGATTGTGTTTCAGTGGAAATGAAGTTTGGAATGTGCTAATTGGATTTCACGTACACATCTGAGCCACAGTAAGTTGACATGAGACTTGGGACACCTCGTGAAAGAAGACTCTTCTTAGGAAATGTACAAAAAATTGCTTAATATGATATTTAAAACACAATTAAAGCAACGTGCTAATGACACTCTCACTTCTCAGAACTGACTGGTGACATCTTCTTCCAGGATTTACATCCAGATGGAACAATTAAGACATGCTCTGCAGGATAAGACATTGTGTGCCCTGGAAGCGCTTGTGAACTAATTCACTTTGGAGCAAAAGTTTTAGAACATTCAGAAATGCAGTACGTTTTTAGCCAAAATGTCCCATTCCAGCAATGATCCTTGTGGCCTAATTAACGATTAAAGCTAAGAGAGGTAAAGTAATCTCTGATAGTCTAAACAGTGACCTCTGCGCTAGAATAGGTTCATTTGTACCCAGTTAATTTTTACTCTTCAAAGAACTGTGGAGGCAGGAAAGAAAGTTTCAAGGATCCAGTTGGTCATTTCAGCTGAATTTTCAAAAGCTCTGCGAGAGGCAACATTTCTCTGTGGAAATGTAGAACAAAAGTGCTTGGTGATCCCTGTTCACATACAGAGAAGTCTGGGTTGTATGCAGGCGTGAGGTGGATTTGGGGGATTCTGTGGCCATTTGTTTGCCTTATAGCTGGGAGCACATGTGGGTTAAAGCCTTCTCCCTCTGTCCTGGCTCTCCCCGGCAGGTGTGAGTCTTCATAGGCAGGCAGCTCCAGTTCCTCCAGCAGCCTGTCATCTGCTTGATTTTTTAAGCTTTTGCAAAGTATCTTTCATTATATTCTCTTTAATGTGTAATTACAGTCAGAAAATTGATACGGCACAGCCAGCTCCTGGACCTGGAGATGATTGGCTCTTTATGTATTGGCCAGAGATGATCTATCAAGCCATCACACTAAGAGCTATAAAACAGCAGTGCTTTCTCAGGGGATTAGCAGAGCTTCAGCACCGAACTCTTTGTTACCCTTTGCACTGCCTGGTGATTGTTTTTCTGGTGTAAACGTGTCTGCACAGCAGTAACAGCAGAGCTGGCAGTGTAATGTGGGCAGTTAACCATGCAGATGCTGGTAGTGGTCTAGCTAGCACAATATAGAGCTCGGTGGCTGCTAATTTATCCTGGGTTTCAGTTTCTCTATCAGCCCATGCTGTGTGCAGTGCTGGTGATGGCCAGCCCATTGCTGAAACTTGAGCTTGCTCACTCGGAGGGAGTGGGTATCCCTGCAGGACCCAGCCATCTGGTGCATAGACACTGCCTTTGCGTGCTTTAGACCATGTTAGCTAATCTCTCCTCAGAGTACACCTTTACATCTTGATTGTTCCCAACTCACTGTCTATTCCCAGGGTGTCTGCCAGAGGGATCAAGGGCAAAATAACTGATGGAAACAGACTACTGTGCTTCTGGTTGCAGTACCAGTTGTACATCTGCTCCCTTTGGCCAGGCTGTGTGCATCCCCTCAGCCTTTATTGCATTAGCACCCTATTTTTCTTTTTTCTGAAGGATGAAGTTTGGTTCTTCCCACTCAAAGAGGCAAACTCTGGTCTCATAGCCCCAAGATTTTAGTTTCTTCTATGACTACATTTGCTGCAGGTGGGTATTCCGTCTCAGTCTAGGACAACAATCACAGTGGCTTCCTTAAAACTTCTGGTCTCCTGTGGCCCTGGCTGCAGGTCTTCCCTTATCCTGACCCTGTCACTTAACAGCTCCCAAATGTTTGCTAAAAAGTGACATATTCTGAGCCATACTTTGTTTACTTTTTAGCCTTTCCAAAAGTCTGTATTAAACTTGATATATGCATACACCACTAATCATCCCAATAGCTAATTGTGGTGTTCTTAAATTGCTGGGCTGCTTCTGACAGTGATAACACTTGTGAGAAGGCTTTGAGTTAACGCTTTGATTAACAAAGTGGGGGAGTCAAACTTCAGATTCCTTACAGGTGTGGGAAGAAATGGGTATGTTGGGTACATGCCCTCAGGGTGTGATTTCATGATGCACTCTCGGCAGGTGCAAATGTGGTTTTAAAAGGTTTCTGACCTGCTTTTGCACTTTCCCTGTCTCCTTCCTTCATGCTTCTCTCTGTCTCAGCATGCTTTGTGCAACTGTTCCTTGGGCCACACTCCAAATCAGAAAAGCAACCTTGTTCAGGTTGAACTGAAACTGGGAAGTTTGAGGCATTTCACGGCCTTTTTGAAAGAAGCCTTAGACTGAAGAGGTTCTACACTATCTGTGGTCAAAACTGGTAAGTCAAGCAGGCAACATCCAGCTGGCTGTATGGTTATCTTTGTTTATCTAAGGAAAAGGAGTTATAACTACTCTTTGTACCCTATTTATTCAGATTTGGCTTCATGTGGAAGACATAATGCTATGTGGAGGCATGTGGAGCTTGTTTTTGTTTATTTTACACTGGTAAATGTCCATAAGTAGCTCCATTTTGAGTGAAGTTGCTATTGGACCCATCAGACTTGCCTAGGTAGGAGTGCACACTCTATGCAGCTAAGATACATGAACTGCTAGACTGTAGGCAGCAAATCCGCTGTGCACTAACTCTTCTTCCTATGCAGAGGCTACTGAGACAAAAACAAGGAGGTGTCTTTTGCTAATAGCTATATGTGCACTGTAGAAACCCATCTGCTAAACAGAGGACCACCCACAGATCATTGTTTTGGACATTTAAACTGTAATTTTCTTTTATAGATGTCCTGCAGTACAGGCTCCACCAGGATTCTGGTCTCTGGCACATACATATGTATTGAGCACACTGACAGAAACCTAATGACTTACATGGCTCAGCCATTAAGAAAATAGTTCAGAGGTTTTTAAAGGAGAAGTCCTGAATTGTTTATGGAAACCTCCTTGGATCTCCTTTTCCAGGAATGCATTATTTATTGTGCTGGTACCACAAAGGGGTAGGGAAGGCATATACCCTGAGGAGGAGAGGAGAAGTATCCCTGTTGCGTTTACTGTTGTAACAAAGTGCAAGGGCTTGGTTCTGATCTTAATTATGTTGATGTAAATCATGAGCAGTGTGGGCTGCAGACATGTTTTCTCTTGTTTCTTAAGTTATGCCAGCACAGAAGCTGGCTTTTGCTGCTTTTTTGCTGCAGGTTTCCCCCTTTGCCAGCCGCAGGGCATGGTCCCAGTGCTCTGTTCCAGGCAATAAGATGGCCCGGCTGGGTGCTGTGGGCTGCCCACTTACCTCAAGAGGTGCACAGTGAAGGAAGCCAGGAGCACCTACCTATGAAACACTCATTTTTCCAAGCCAGGTCTGGAGGTTCACTTTTGATAGGAGAGCTGGGGCTCAAGCCTCCAAAACAGCTTTGAAAAATCTGTCTGTACTCAGTAATATTCATAGAATAGGGATCCATTTGGTGTGCTCATCAATGAATGATCCCACTGATGTTCCCATCAGTTAGTGCAACCACTCCAGCCAGCTTTTCCTCCTGCTTCCTCTTTGCTTTCTTGTTGTCCCTGTCTCTGCTTGCTGATAGACTAGTTCTGGGCTCACTGGGTATATTCCACCTCCTGAGGGAGGCATCTTAGCCTAAGGAAGGGCAAGTAGTTTTAGGGCTGACTTGAAGGAGACAAGTCTTCTCTAGTCCATCCTTGACTTGCTGTGTGACCTTAGAAATGTCTGGACTGCAGGATCTCTGTGTTGGGGTGTCTGTGATTATAGATCTTTACTGCAAGCAGAGGTCTGTTTTAACACACCTTTATTATTGTTTATTCTTTCTAAGGTTTCTATGCAAGGTGTTTGAATGGTGTCTAGCACAAAGCAGGGCATCTGTGGTCTGGATGTGTATTGAGAATGCTGAGTAATAGAAATATTTAATGGTAAATACATGAGGGAAGGACAAATCTGTCCTTATTCTTTTCTGTCTGAAACCAGTAGGGTTGTTTCCTATTGGACCAGGTGGACGTTTAACCCTTAATGACAATGGATTCTGTGGGACAGAGAAGGCCATTTTAGTCATAAACTCATGAGTATTACTGGTCTATTAAATGTAATATTGCAGAGTTCTTAAACTGCAGAGACATGGACGGGGATAGAGAGGACGTGGTGTCAAGTCATGTGACAGATGTGTCCCCACTCGTGCAGAGTCCAGTGACAGGAGAGAGGGTACCAGATGAAACTGCTGCCTGGGACAGAAACCTCAGCAGCGTGGTACCCTGCTCTGTGGCAGCTCTCCTGAGCATGCCCCTGCATGCCATGAGTGACCAGATGTGCTGTCACTGGTATCCCAGCAAAGGAGGCAACAGTGGCAGCACACCATGAATATGCACAGTGGGTTTACTCAGATGGCTGAGGAAGAGGTCATGGCCAAGGAAGAGGATTCTGTGCTCAGAGTGTGAGCCTCGGCAGGTCTGCGCGCCAGGGG
>NW_009918017.1:0-37839 GCF_000696875.1 Nestor notabilis | reverse complement strand
GGAATGTGTGCAAGGTGGTATTGCTCTCCCAAAACCACCCTCTGGGGCCAGAAATTGAATTTCAGTCTCGGAAGCACTGCTGAGGCTATAAACCAGCCACTTGGTTCATTTCACTGCTTTCTGGCTGCCTGGGTTATAAATTGCCATTATTTCTGCATTAGATTCATATTAAGGGAGCTGCAAGGAACTTCAGTCGAGGGGTCTAGCTCATTTCTTCTGTGTTTCTGATCCAGGGACAGGATTATAGCAGGACAGACAGAAACATTAGCAATGCTTTGCAGTTTATGGGGTGAATTTGAGCTTGTAGGAAATCCCATCATTCTTCTAGCACATGCATTCAATAGAACTAAAGGCAGTTATACAGATGTTGAGATGGAGGAGGTCACCTCATAATGTCTATCACAGGGCATCCTTTCTCAATGGGTGTAGCTCTAAATCTGCAGAAGGCCAAGGATTTAATTAGTGTGACACTAGAGCATCATGGAGATTAAAGGACATTTGATTTCATTTTTTTTCACATGGTATTTTGTTTTTAAAATGTCATTGTTCAGTACTTGAGGGCTCTGTTTCGTCACTGCATTATTTTTATTCTATGCCAGTGTCACCTCATTGATTTCTGGATGTAAGGCTGAAGGGTCCAATGCACCATGGAAATTCTGAGGTTGGCTTTGAAATGAAATCTGGGATTCAGCTCATTTGTCATCTTGGGGAGTTTCCAGGCTGTGGTCACACTGTGTGTGTTCGTGTATGCAGAGAATGAAAATTCTGCCAGTTTGAGGTTTCTTCCTGGATGAAGGACAAATATCACTGCGGAGCCAAGGGTCCCGTGGCTTGTCTAATGTCAGGTGCCTTCAGGATTAGTCAGGCCAGATGTGGGCTGCTAGGAAAAATGACTATTTTCATTAATATTACTTTAAAAAATTGTTTTGTGAAAAAGAGCAGGGTTTGGCATCTTCAGTAGAAAACATATAAAAATATGAAAAATGATTTTGAACTTACGGTTTTAGTTCTGCCCTTGGTATCCTTCCTTTCTGGCTATCTTGTTCCTCTGCTGTCTCATGGTTTTGCATTGAAGAGGTGAGGGAAGGCAGAGGAAAGGGTGGAGCACTCGTTACACTCAGAGTAAAAGCTGCACATTTCAATTTTAAAATCTGAGATTTTTATATTTGTTTTAAAGAAAAATTTAAGGTTACCTGCAATATATTAGGAAAATGGCTTTCTCAGAAAGGTTGATGAAATTGCCAGCTAGATCAGCTTGAAATAAATGCTTGGAAAGTTGACGATGTAACATCACTTGAGCAGGCTGGATTGATATTTCCAAATTATAGTTAAGTGTTGTGTAGAGAACCACATATCACAGAAAGTGGAGATTCCTCCTGTGGAGAATCTCAGGCAGGCAGGGATCATCCAGACATCATAAATGTGGCTTGGGGCTGATCCTTCCCTTTGTCTGCATCCAGCCTAAGTAACAAGGCACATTCAGCATCCTGGGATGTGCAGTGGTTTCCAGGCTGGCACAGTGTTACCCTGCTCCTGGCTGCTTTAGCACTCAGTTGCCTTCCCTCCAGCAGCAGGGAAAGGGATTGCACTAGTTTTATTCATATGCACTGCGAAGACATCCTGCAACTGAAATGAGGCAGGAAAGCAGATAAACATTATCGTTGTTACTGTCTGCTTTGTGAAGTGCACAAAGAGCAGATCACGAGCATCTGCTGCTTAAATCCACATGATGCTACTCAGTGGCCCAAATGTCTTGGAGTAAGGGATGCCACAACTGCTGCTGGGACACTTGCAGTTCTCAGGCTAGAACCAGCAAACAGAAAAGGGAAATAAATCAGTTAGCTTCCAATACATACTTTATGGGTATGAACCACATGCATACCATATGTCCACGTGCTGCACCAGAGTGCATATATTTATGTGTAACCCATGTGCTTGCATTTAGTGTATCTCTGAGCACTTGTGCACAGGGTGTGAGTGTGCAGGTGTTGTACACGTGCTACTGTCCTGGGTTTGTGTGGTTGTTAATGAGGTTATGGCTGTGTTTACTGTAAGTACATGGTGTAAGTATATGGTTCTCTTTATGGCTGTGGTGGATAGATGGGAATGTCCAATTTGTATGGCTGGGAGGACACAAATATTTGCAAAGAATTCTGTTAATTCCTCAGTTCAGCCCTTATTCTGCCTTCAACTTCCAAATTTGGTTTGGGAGATTATTCTTCATAGCATGCCAAGAAGGAAAAGATGTAGTAGCTAATCCATATATGCCTGCAGATATTAAGTAAAGCCCAAATGTTCCTCTGTCTCAGCTCTCCCTGTTCTCAAATGGGCATTGTTGTAAAGAAGTAAAAGGCTTGACATTTTGGTAAGCGATATTCTGACCTATCCCTGTGTCCTCTCTGGAGAGCCACTGAGAGGACCACCACTACTGAGACACTGGTAACGTAAATTCTGACTTGTAGCTTCTACATGGCCAGACTGTTCTTCACATCTTTAAAGCACAGAAACAGTTTCACTTATGTCTTGTGAAAACTGTCTCCTTAAGAAAGAATGCAAGCTGATGGTCTGTGTTTTCCCACCCTACATAGCATGAACTGCTGTCTGAAGCTATCGAACATGAAGATTAAAGGTAAAGGTTCTGAATTCAATTCAAAGTGCCAATATGTAACTTTGTAACAAATGAAACATTTTTCAATTATGGGTAATATGAAACAAAATAGTGGGAAATAGAAACGGCAACCTTTTTAGGTAACCTGAAGGCCATTTCCAAGAGGCACTGTGCATTAACTAAGCAGTGAAAATTTTTACATCACTATTTTCTCCTGTGTCCGTAATAGCATAAAATAAAAAGATTTTAGATAAGATTTCGTTCAGTGAATCAATTGCAAAACCACACAGAGCTTTAGTGGGCGTTCAGTCCTCAATCTAATGGAAATTTTTACGAGGATGTCGATGCTAAGTTGATTCCTATAGCGGAAAGCACATACAAAGGATCCAATTACAGATGGAAACCTTTTGCTTTCTAAGAGACTTTATTAACCCCTAAAGCACTGAATAAGCAAAGGGTTACTGAAAAGTTTGCTGATGAACTGGATGATGGTTTATATCTGACTGCTTCCCCCACCATCAGCTCATTTTCCTTTTTCCTTCTGCGAATAGAAAATAATACACTGCACACAAGTAACAGTCATAGTGAAGCACTCTGTGAGCATATTGGATCCTAGAAGAGTCACAAGCTGGTTACATTAACTGTATGAAGTATCTACCTTCCAGATTTTAACCTTAAAAAATAGATTATGCCATGAAAGTGGTCAGCAAAGAATAAAGTCCTTGTTAGACCTTCTGCCAGGGAGTCCTCAATGGTTTGGGAATTTGTAATGCAGGAATGGGACCAGCAGCAGCAAAAAATCATGGGGAGAAAGAAGGGTGATAGCATCACCTCCTGAAACCTTCATCAAAACACCATTGGGCTCGCTGGCTCCCCATGGTCCAGGAGGCAGTGTGTTGGTACTCTAAGCTCACTGTTACACTGTGCTTTAGTGGCAGACTGGGGAGCATCCTCCAGTTCAGATTCTTCCCTCCACAGTGCCTGAGCAGCAGAAGATCTTTGCAGTAGTTCCTAAAGCAATATGCTTGGAAAAGGGATGTGCAGGTTTGGAGTTCTACTATTACAAGCCCATAGGCAGCTTTTCTTAGTTTATGTTGAAAGGTTTATTCCACTGACAGCACAGAAACACTTTGCCTGGTGACTCCTGCCTTATCTGAGTGACAAGCAAAGCTCAGGAGCTGAACTTTTGGTGAGGAGCTCACTAGTGAGAGCACTGAGGTGGCTGTATTTAGGGCTTGTAACAGGCAGTATGTGCTTGCTGCACTGGTGCTGGGGATGATCCTGTGGCAGAAGAGGCAGATGAAGTTTTACATCCACTGCTGAGCACTTTCTGTTTGTGTGCTTCTGCTGAGTCTTTGTCCTGCTAAATTTCATCATCTCCTATAATTGCATTTCCATGTTTTATCCCAGGGCTATGTGCACCATGTGTGTATGTGTGTATATATATATATGTATATACACACATATATATATATGTATATGAGCTGCTGTCCCAGTGTATTATACTCAGAAATGAAAAAGTGAAAAGTTATGGCTGGTTATAAGAGTAAACTGTTCTATTCCACCTGTGGTCAGGTATAACTGAATTTCATAGCAGTAACTCCTGATTCATGGTGGAGCAGAGCAGAAAAAGGCTGTGGTGGAAGTGTTTATGAACTGAACTCCTAACTGAAACCCTAGAGATGGTGGTCCAACCACAAGCTTCAGATCTGGATCCAGATTTCAAATGCCCCAAAGTTTCAGTGGATTCGGATCTAGGCTTTTGTTCTGGGCCCACAAGAGCCCAGTGGAAGGTCAAGCATGGTGTTTGACAGCACTTATTCACTGCTCTGCTGAGACTGCACATATGAAAACAAGCATAGTGTGCCCTGGGCAACCTGGCCAGGCTCCAAGTGGGAGCTTCATCCCCTGGAACAGAAGTAAAGAGGGCCTGAGCCAGGGTGCTGGATGAGTGCGTGTGACTGTGAGTGTGCATGAGGGGCTTCTGGTTGCTTTTTCTCTTTTCAAATGAAAAACAAGATGAATATTGGGTCAAAGTTCTTTTAATCTCCACTGATTTTTTGTTTGTGTTTAAGCTGTGGACATTTGAGATGTGTGGGAATGTCAAAAATGCCTTGTGCAAGCCAAGCTTCCTCATTTATCCCTTGCACATTTTGAAAGACTTTTTATCTTTTTCCCCCCAAGTCCAACCTTGGTCTCAGATGATGTGTAGTGAAATTATTTAGTGCTTATCCTTGCAGGGTGAGCTCTGCAGATAACTTCATAGTAAGGGATTCCTCTAGTTATTAGTCAAAGATTGGGATCCTCTAAGGACAGAAGCTTTATATATTCATGTTACTTTAGGAGAGAAAGGGAGGCCACCAGGAAGGAATGTGTTGCTCAGACCCTGGTTGCTCCAAGGCTATGGGATGCTGGCAAACACTACTGGGTTTTCCCTGAAGAAAGATGGATCCGTCTCCTGCTGTTGTGACTTCCCAAACCAATAGACATCCCGAGAGTTTCTTATGAATAACATTTTTGTGCCTAAAAATATGACAAGCCAGAATGCAGCTCTAGGGTTGGCTTTGACCCCACCAGCCACTGCACTGGAGAAGGGAAGCTCATGGGGGAGCTGACTTGCTTTCATGGGGAATGTTTAGAGCTTATTTCCCAGCCCTGCATTTCTTTGTCTTGTCTATCTGAATCATATTCTGGTCAGCTTGTGCTCTGATGATTTAAAGAGATATATGCTACACTGAAGACTTTTACATTGATAAACCTAATTTTTCCTATTCAAAATGACTTGAGATTTTGTCAAGCCACTCATCCAGCTTTATTTGGGTCAATTTATATGGCCAAACTTCACTGTTTTAAGCTTAAACAGCTCAAACAGTGCTGTCTTTACCTGGGTGTACCAGCAGCATTGAAGTCTCCATCAACACTCAGTAAATAAGATAGCACACAGGCTGTAACTTTTAATGATAAATACTGCTCGTATCCTGTGATGTGCTTTTCTGGGGGAGTGATGAACCATATTGCTGCTGTATACAAGGAGGGAATATCCTGCAACTAAGAGCAGCTATATTTAGCAGACAGACAACTGCAGCAGGCCATGGGGAGTGCTGAGGTGGCTGTAACTGATACCCCAAAATGGGGGTCAGTAATTTGACCTTTCTGCTTGGCAGCCAAACAGCTGAGTCTTGTTGTTGTCTTTCTGGACAAATTACAAGAGCAGAAGAGCTGCTGCCTGTTCAGAAATGCTCTAATCTAATTGCTATAAATTGCTAAAAAGAGTATTTACAACAGATTTGGGAAGTTCATCTCATGCTAGGCATACTTCAGAGTTTCTGCTGAGGGAGCAGGCACAGCTGTATTTCCCCACAGCATGAAAATAACACATACTTTGAAAAAACTTCACTGTGGGAGAACACTAAAAATAGATGTTTCCAAGCAAATCTTGTCTTTTAAATATTCTTTGAATGTCCTTTGTAATATCATGAAACAATCTATTTTAATCAAAACATGTTTTATGATGTTAAACTGCTTTGATTTTTCTACCTGCTTTTGAATTGAAAGATGGGACACCTTTGCTAGAGTTACCTTTTCAAGCTAAAGAACGCAAGTAGTTTTGGTAATAAAGATTAGTAATAGGGAAACATCCATCTAACATGGCCCAATCCCAAAAGTTCTCCAAGTAAGTAGAAAGTTCTTTGGGCCCACAACAGTCAGAGAGCAGTAAAATATCCTTAGCAAGCCTCTTGCAGAGGACAGCCTGCAGCTTCACAGCCCAGGGACTGCCAGAGCCACAGCTTGTGCTAGCAAAGCCAAAATGGGACAACAGTTGCCCAGTGCTTGTGCCTAGTATGGTCCACTCATCGTTGAGGTGGCATGGTCATTTATTCAGTGTGCTTGCAATAGAAAGACAAGGATATATCTGAAATACTATTATTATTTAGGTTTTGTACACATCTGGATAATTCCATTGCTGCAGTTTTCATCATGTAACGTTGAGAATATAGTAGCAGACCTGGTTTGGAGGACAAGGGGTCCTCATACTTAGCTGTTCCATCCTGCATTATTCCCTTTAACTGACATGAATCAGATATATGGAGATACTGAAGAAATCGCTGCATAGTCAAGCCTTTAAAAAATGAGGGTGATGTGTGTGAGGATCCTGCATAGGTTCTTGGAAGAAATATCTTCTCTGCTTCCATCGCATGACTAATACGTTGACTTTTCACATACGTGCTGCTGCTGGATTGGTTTTTATTGGCCTCGTCTCTCCTGTGCTTTGAATGAACTTCAGCTCTAATTTCTTACAGTGCTCCTTATGCTGCAGCTAATGCCCCTTCCCTATCATTAATTGCCTCGTTCATGAGCCCTACATGAGTGTCACTTTGTTGAGCTGCCAAGGTATGTAGGATATAATGCATCTTGCTTGTTTTCTTTTCCTACCCTCCTGGCCCTGAGCCAAAGAAATGCCATCACCTCATCACCTGCAGCTCTCCTGTCTAATATCTCTCATTTTAAATTAAATCTCACATTTTATTTCTCAGGTATGGCAAGAATTTTACAGCACTAGCACTTTAAAGAGGTGGCTTTGACCATGATATGCAAGGACATGTCTCTCCAGATGTCCGTGCTCTCTTTGCTTCCTCTCTGCTGCATGTGCATGAGTGGACAGGCTGATTCCCTGTGGATTTCGCATGGGCAAATACTGGGATAGGAGAAACTGTATAGAGCAGTAGGCTGATCTGGCTAACCTGACTAGTGACCAGCTCCAGGGGTGAGAAACAAGTCAATTTGCTCTACAATTTCAGCATGTCTTCACTATGATGTGACAAAACACTATTCAAAAGAATCTCAGGATACTTTTCTCTGATTGAAGTGCTGCTGGCAATCTGCGGTGGGCAGAGTTGCTGCCACAGCTCAGTATTTCTCTTGCATATGGACACTGGCTACTCTTTGGGCATTTTATCTTTGTATTTGATAATGCAAAGAAAAGACTTGCAGTGAAATGAAGAATAGGCTACTGGTGGCTGGGTTGCGTTATTAAATTGTTAATGCAGAGATTAAGGACTGGGCTAGATTGAACTTGGGTTTGGAAAGCTTTTCTGTACCATGCTGGGCACATATATGTTTGGATTCTCTTCTTGTTTATGTATTTTTCTTGGCCCCTGTGACTGTGTCTGTATTGTGATTAAAAAGTATTTAATTAACATACAAAAATAAAATTAAAAAGTGTAATAGTTATTGTAAAAATAAAACTGTACCAAACCACTCAGGCAAACAGCACCCTGGGGAGCTGGTAAGCTTGGAAAAGCTGGAAAAATACAACTACAACTGTAACAACTTCTCCCAAGAGGGGTACAAGAAGCTAGAAAAATAAAACCCACCATCCACTGCAGCCAACAACCACCCTGAGGGCACCAAGGCAAGGAAAACAAAACGTACACCCAAAGCTAAAGCAAGAAAAGAGCCTTCCCCATACTTGCTCCCAAGTAAGACCAGCCAGCAAAGCCAACTGGGCTTTTTCTGGGATTGCAGTGTTAGGAGATGCAGAGGTAGAGTTATGGCCCTTTGAGCCTCTAAGTATGTGCCACTTGAGAGCCAGCTGCTTCTGTCAAGGTTGTGCTGTCCCCAGTTCAATGTCTTGGCATAAACCCTTTGCTCTCAGTTCTCTGTCTCCAGGTAAGGTGTAGCCAGCCCCTCTGCTGTAACACCAAGGAGCACTGCTGTGGCATGGTAGCCCCTGCAAGTAGCAGCAATGTAGTGCCCCAAATTCTTGCAGTCTGCCAGCAAGTCTTCGTCAGCAGGGAGCAGTTTCTGACACTGTTGTGAGAGATGTGTGACACTGGAAGGCAGCCCAAACAATTGTGATGTTGAACCCACACTGCAGAGAAGGGCAGCATCTCCCTCAGGTACTTGAAGGCAATATGGGGTGTCTGGGTCAGGGGCCCTGGGACCCTCTAAAACCAGAGATCACAGGTCTTGCATGCCAGCGACTCATCCCTCCCTGTGCTCTTGTATTTTTACTAGGTTTATTTCCAAATAGTAAGTTCTTACTTTTCTGCTCTGGTAGTAGGTGAGATTAAAATGCTTGAGCAGAATTAGCAAGTGAATATGAGAAGCAGAGAAGGGCTTAGAGTGGGAAACCTGGGTCAGGGAGATGGGCTTTGCAATTAGTCTTGCGTGCTGTGAGGCTGGGGGTTGTCATTATCTCCCAAATACCCTGTCTTATCTTGAGCCCTTTGAAAGCACACTTCCTCCTCCCCGTCCTGGACATTTCCGTTGGTCAAAGGCTCCTGGTCATCCCAGGGGACCTCAGCCATGCTTGGAAGGGACCTCCACAGTGCTGAGGGGGTGGGCAATGTAAGGAGAGCTGGGGGATGTGAACATGGGTTACGAGGAGCCCTGACCAACAGCATGTGGGGTGGAAGGGACAAGGAGGGAGTTGGGAGGATGCTCTGAATGTGGGGTGTGATAAGCTGGAGTCTACCACAGCTGGGCTGGGAACCCCTTTTGTGGGTAGAGCAAGCTTCAAAGGAGACTCTGCCCAGAAATGCTTCTGTCATAAAATGTCTTCTGGCTTTTTGCATTGCCTAAAGGCTCACTAATGCACCAATGCATCTTTCTTAACTGAGTGATTTAAACCTCTCTAAGGCCTGAATACATAAACTCTTCTAAATTGCTAGACCCGCATTTTTACTCCCTTTAAAAAACAAGTGTAAATTCCTCATGGCCAGCCACTTTTTATGGATCCCTTCAGTGCTTCTGTGAATTGCAAGGTCCTTGGGCCCCAGCCATGAATATCAGGTTTGCAGCAACTGAATTATTTCATGATTAAAGATAGTAAAGGATTTACAGGCTTTTTTTTTTCCCCCCTTTCATAGAAATCTCTCTTGGTTGCAGTTGTCCTGAGCTCTGTTGTATTTCACAGAAAATGAGCTGGGAATTCATTCCAAAGTAAAAGGTTCATTTCAAAACCACAGTAGAATTGTGAATATAATGGCATTCAATTAGGCTTTATTTTCCTGCTGGTAGCTCTGGAGGCAGAGTCCTGATCTCTTGTACTCAGAAACTCACCAAATGTCAACAGTGAGAAACCACCTTTCCTTCTTCTGCCAGGGGAATTAAACTGTCTTTCCATACGCAAAGTGACACCATCTGTCTATGCCAACCTTCTCTCCACCATGTGCACTGGAAATTAGGTTATATATGTTCTTTCCCCACAGCCTTTGGACAGACCTTGTGCTATTAGTTTATTTCACACACTTCCCTGCAGACTGGGATGGTATTATTGATAGGCTCAAGAAAGCACCTGTGTGGTGGCTGAGTACAGAACAAGTTGGGCTGGGTGAATCAGCCTTGATGAAATAAGGTTCATCCTGGACTGTTGACCAGAACACATCAGTTGTTTGGTGTGACAAAACCATTTTGTGGTTAACGTTGTCCCTGTCCGTATTTATCTCTGCAGCCTTGGGCATTTCCTGGTGCTGGTCCAGGCTGGAAGCTGGTGTACCAGGTGCTGGAAAGCTCATGTAGAAATAGCCAAAGCCCTGGTGTCCCCTGGGCCTTGACATCACCCTGTGGGGGCTGACTTGGTTCTGGGAAGCTCTGGAAAAGCATCCTTGGGATGATATTGAATCCTTTCCAGACAGGTGCTAAATTTGGCCTTCCTACTATACGCCACTAGAAAGCAGAGATTTATGAGCTAGCTCCATGATATATAGCATTTGATCCTAGTCCTGATGGCTTGAGAGGTCTTGGACCTTGAATTTCTGATCCCTTGGCCTAGCAACACTGTGCTGGCACAGCTACAGGGCAGAATTTGGCAAGTCCTGCAGCTCAGGCCAGTAAAATGTTTAAACCACTGATAAATGTGATCTTCCTTTGCTTCTTACCCTTCATTTGCCTCCATTTATTTTCCTGTCACTGAAATCACTCATCAGTCTCGGTTCAAGCTCTTCATGAACCTTGCTGAATTTCTGCAGCCTTTTTTTAAATTCAGGCTGAAACTTTGGTCTGGCCTTATAATTACAGTATTATTAATGTATTTTTATCATTGTTAATTATTTTTACATGCTGAAATTGATTCAATATGCCTGGAGCTGCCATGCTGGAACATGCCTTGATTTTCTTCCAAGCTGGAGCCCTTGCGCACCAAACGTGGAGAGTTCCAATGGCTTTAAATCACTATAAACCTCACTGAGTGATTTAAGATATTGGAGTGTATTCAAGTTTTTATAAGCCCTCGAATGTGAACCCTGCTTGGATTCTGGGTATGTACAGTGCAGCAGGATCTAAAATGATTTGAGTGCTCGACATATTTTCTAAGCCCTCGGCTGGCTGGGGAATAATCAGGCTTGTCGGGCAGTGCACTGTGAAGGGACTTCATATGATGGGAACCATCACATTTTAAAGATGCTTCTAATTCCTCTAAATTGAAACATTCCTACTTCATTTTAACGGGCTTTGGGTAGAGCTTTCTGTGTGGGTTGGAGAATTGGTGGTATGATGAAGAGCGCTTCATCTGGGGTTGATGGATTGACTCCTGCACAAGGTCAGTCTAAAGGCAAGCCATCACCACCTCATCTCTGGTGACAGCCAGTGGGGTTGTGATCTGTGCCAGGTGAGCAGAGAAGGGTGAACCCTCCTCTGATCTCCAGATTAGGTTCTAAGTCTGAGTCAGGTGGTGTCCATCCTGATCCTTGCTTAGGGGTGTCCGTGCATCAGAACAAGCAGTCCCTTGGTTGTGTTTTCTGATCAGGAGGGCAGCAGGGACGTCAGAGGGTGACATCCTGAAACTTCTCAAGTCCTTTTTGTTTTAAAAGTTCCCAGGTCATGAGAAAGTTGTAAGAATGTAGGCGAGAGGCGTGGCCGTGCAGTGGAAGGAGATGATCAAAGTGGGTGTGAAAGGGATCATGGCAGAAAGGCTCTGTCTCACCCTGCTTCTCATCAGGATTGCTCAGCAGTGCTCACCATATTAAACTTTCCTGGCAGCCTATCACTGGGCCAGCAAGTGCAGAGTCCTGAGATACCTGATGGAGCTTAACTACCTACCTGAACCCTTTAAGCAGAAGCTGCCACCTCCAACTGTGCCCAGCACGGTTCGTGATGCCCCCATCCATGGCAGGAGCATGGCCCAGGGAGATCTGCAGGTTCAGGGATGCTTAGTTGCAGTTCCAGAGGCACCAAAAGCAAATGAAAATGCAAAATCATCTAAAAGCTAAAAAATGGTCTTGGAGTTAGACATACTGCTGCAGAGCAACATGAGTCACAGCTCTGAGATGCTGATTTCAAGGCTGGGTGGATTGGAGGCAGCAGAGAATCCACAGCCCTGCAAAATATTTACTCGTTTCAGATTTCAGTTTTTATGGACAACTGCATAACATCTCCACTCTAATTCCTTGACCTTGCAATTCAAATAGCAAGCCCTCTTTATACTCACAAGTGCAGCTGCTGAACACATTGCTGCAGTTTGGACTTTTGCCTCGAATTGTTTAATTTGGTTTGATATCATTAGGTATATATTCTGTGTATGTTAACCTGTGCAGTAAAACATCTAAGGTTTGTACCCATAAGAATAGTTCCTGCTGCTCCTACTCAGTAAATAAAGACAGCCTTGAGACCTGTGAGTGCTGAGGACCTTAGAAAATTCAGATGCTTTTAGTTATGTGCCTATATGGACTTAATAGTCTCAGTTTATTAAAAATGTAGGGTTTTAATTCTAATGAACTGAATTCTGTCCTGAATTACTAAAATGTAAACCCAAGGTGACTTTAAATAAAACAGACAAAACCTGAGTTTACCCACCTATCAGTGGGGGCAGAATTAGGCCCATTATACTGCTCAAATAGCATTTTAATAGTAAGAGATAGTTTTATTAGTTGTCTTAATGATGGTGAAACCCCCAAACTACTGTACATTCAAGGAACAGGTTCTTACGCTTTAAACAACATAAAATTCTCCTTAAAACCTCTTTTATTAAAAAGTTTTAAGAATAATATTAAATACATAAACAGCCATGTTAATTAGATTATATAGTTAATGTACATTGGAACTATGACTTATTGCAGAGTTACTGACCATGAAAGCACATTTTGATCATTCCAGGCTGTAATCCTCATTTAATCCATCCCCAGTCTGTCAATCAGTGGAATACAATCAGGATATTTATGATCACATCAGACCAGAGATCTGGAAGAATTTAGCAACTTTGCAGAGCTGAATCCAGAAAACGGGGAAAAATGTTTCCACTGGCAAAATGAACTGTTGCCAGGAAAAACATTATTGTTGACTTGGCCCATGTAATTGAATTTTCTACTCAGAAGTAACTTACAAACCAGCAACTAGGAGAAATTATCAATACTGGGAACTCTCATAATAACAAAGCAGAGGAGTTTTACCTGGCACAGCACTTTTTTAAATAATGTTTTTTCTTTTTTGAACATAGTGCTGTGGTTTTTCCCTCTCCTAGTTTTTGCCATCATGAAATAATTCAACTCACTAGGGCAGCAAGAAAAAGCATCCCTTTCTTGGGCCCCCTACCTCCTGACATCCACCACAGCCCCTGTTACAGTGACTGCAAGCACCTCCCAGCAAGACCCATGTCTCTGTGGACCTAGACATTGTTGGGGCACCCTACCCCCTGCCCAGGCTACGGAACACTTCAGGATCCACAGTACTTTTAAACACTTGATTCACATCTCAGTATTTCTGTAAGAGATGTGCAATTTGATACCAAAATACATGGCATTAGTGAAGGTGTCCTATGGGATACCTCTTGTAAGAAAATAGACATGGGGATGGTCACCTTTTGGGGACAGCAATGGTTGTCTCATGGGTTATTTCCAGCTTGGAAAATATTTTCCATTGAAAGAAATGAAGAAGTAGACTGTTAGGAAAAAGACGTATTGGAAAGAAGGGAAGGGACCCTGGGAAACCAGTTGATGAACCAGCACAATTCAGCTTGGGGTAGGGGAAACTAAATGAAGCTTTACAGATGGGGCATACGCACCCTCTCTATGCTTTTCATCAAACCCTGGATAATCCTCCTGTATCCTATGGAGGTGCAGTGGGTTGTTTTTGTCACCTTCCTTGCAGCTGTTAATAGCTATACCTGGGCTGTGATTTTTCATGTTGTTTAGACAACCCGATGTGGTATTTGGTTACTCAAAGAACACATAACAACTTGATCTGGCCATTTCTGCCCTAACAAATGTGAAGCAGTATTATGAAGACTTCTGCCTGCTAGTTGATGCACAGCCCCTGTGATCAAGCTCAGCCAGTACATGACTTTTTCCTCCAAAGCCTGAATGAATGTAAGCACGTTTCACACTTTGTCATTTGGTTGTGATTTGGTCCGTTGCCTGGATGGCAAAGGGCTGGATTCCAAAAAATGCTTCTTCCGTGAGCTTCAGTGATTGGAGCGATGCTGAGCTTGGATAGGCAATCCTGTGATGAACTTTCCAAATCCCAGTTGGCTTTTTATCTTCCCCTCTTTGAGCTCAGGCAGCTATTGGAGATCGAGCTCAAAGAATGGGCTTGCTGGGCTCTTGATGTTGACTCCTCCAAGGCATGTTTTTCTCAGTTGCTACTTATCACCTCTGGTTTGGAACAATCTCAATAACATTGTCAGTATAAGAATATTTATTTCTTTATTTTAACTAGAGAGAAATTCAAAATAGAAAAGAGCAGGATAATCAATAGTTCCTATGGTTTGACAGGATCCATCCGATCAGGAGATTCAGTCAACACCCTTTCCCTGCTCTGATAGCAATAAAGTCCTTGGAATGGAGCATTGTCAGAGGATTAGACTTCTGCTTGTAAAAGAAATGCCTTGGCAGTTTGTTAGCAGCATGATGCCATTATCTTGTTGACAGTGCTCTGTGTCATTGATACTGTTTCTGATGCGGCTTCTGTTCTGCCACTCTTTGTTTTCATTAAGCTTCCTTCCAAGCTCTCCCTTTTATAAGACATTTTCCTTCATTTTCTTACAGGTATTGCAGCATGTCTTGATAAAAGGGTAAACTAAAACGGTCACTAAGGGTGTTTTATGTTAAGTGAGCATTAAGAGAAGTAACCAACAGCTCTGGAGCCTTTTCTGCCCGCAGTACAACATGGCTTCTTGCTGGAGATCTTGCAGTATGTCACTTGTAGTTTGTTTCTATCAGAGTAATGTGGTAGTTGTATATATGCCACTTTCTCAGGAATGTAAATGCTTCGTTAGTTCTGTCCCTGTCCTGAAAAATCTAATATGGCACAAATAAAGTGCGGTAAATGGCTTCATGGAAAGCAGATGTGAGTGGAAGCCTAGACTCCTACCAAGGCTTTAGGGGACTTCAAAGTCTGAAAGAAAGAGCTGAACAAAATATTCAACTGTGCCAAATTTTCACTGTTCTTGATGAAAGAGCAAATATGAGGGAAAAAAAAAAAAAGAGAAAATCTGGCTCCTTGTTTTAATTTTCTACTAGCCTAGGGCAAGACTTTTAGAAGGAATAAATTACAAGCAAACAGGGAGAGAGACTGAATGGAGCAACTGCTGAACAAAGGGCATTCTTGGAAGGGTCTGGTTTTAGAGAACCTAGAAATTGTCAGCTCAGTTATCAGGAGGCTGCCTCCCTCCCCGCTTGTGAGCTGGTTGCTTTTGAGCAATGCTGCAGCTCCCCATGAGCTGACTGCATGCAAATGCCATTGCTGAACAGTGGTGGTGAGCGCTTGGGAAGTGTCCTCTGCAGACGTGTTTTGTAGGACAGCCAAAAGGAGAATGCTTTGAAAAGCTGGCAGCAGATGTGAATGCGACATAAATGATTGCAAACTTTAAAGTTGTTTTCCAGAACAAGCCATTTGGGTTGGACTTGAGAATGATGTAGAATATAGCTGATGGTATTCAAGAGGCTAAAACATGCCAGCTCTACAAACTAAGATAATTTATTCCTGTTGTTTTGAGTATCATGTACTACATAAGGGTAAAAAAAATGTGCTCAGAACAATCAGATTTTTCTTCTTTCTTCCTCACATACTTTGTGGGAGTAAAGGCTGTGACTTAACAAGAGCTGGTCAGAAAATGGAGAAGAAATATAAGAAACAGAGCCATATTGCTTGTGGCAGTTTTATGAAATGATGCTTCATCTGTTTAAGATCTCTTCCATCTCCAATCCCTTCCAATCTGCTCCATAGGTTCTATCCCTAGTGAAGATTTGGCTGGCACAGCCTCGCTGGTGGGAGCTTTAAAGCCTTGACTTCTCCACCAGCAAGCAATTTATGCCACTTGGCTCTCTTTTCCTTGCTCCATGTGCAAGTAAGCTGCTGGAGAGTCTTTACATGGCCAAAGAGGTATGGTTTGAGCTATGCTACCTGAGACAAATACTATTCTCCTCATTTTTCCTGCTTTCTCATACTTCCTTCTCCAGTTCCTCAAAGAGAGATAGATACCTTTTAAGTAATACTAATCCACTCTTAGTTGCACAATTGAAAGCTTAATTCATATAGGTGCTTAATGTGAACAAATACAATCGTGCTGTTATAATGTATTGCTGGAAATAATCACATTTGCTTGAATATGGGCCAGGCTGCCTAAAGATTCTCCACACCATAATGAGCTGTTGGTGACTTGGCCTGTGGTTGAGGTGTAACTATGGTGTTTTTTACTTTCAATGGTATTTTTTTGTAGTGGTTGTGTAGCACAAAAAAAACCAAAAAAATCCCCACCAAAAAAAACCCAAAAAGAAAATAGGGCAGCTGAAGTGGATGAGCAGTGATAAAGGAGAAGAAAAACCTGGTAGTTACCAGCTGCTTAGCTGCTTTACCATTCATTTTTCTGCAGTAGCCCAAATACCAGCCTGTATTTGTTTGCTGCTGCTTACTGAAGCCTTCAACCTCAGCCTGCCCTTCTCTCCCTCAGTGCTGACAGTAAGTGAAGAAATGCTAAATTCATTCATCTGCCTGAGATCCCTTTGAAGTCCTCCACTAAAAGCTCTATTGTTTTATTAGCTGTTAATGCGGCACGGGGGAATTCGGCTGTGCATAGCGGAGCTGGGGTGCGGGGGGAGCCCTTCCTGGTAATTTGTCACTCTTTAGAAGTATGACACGCTCTGCTCTGCAAACATGCTGGTAAGTTGGAGCGCTCAGGGCTGAGGCTGGAGCTGCTCTGTGCTGGGAGCTCCCACCACCATCCGCAGGGATCGCGGGGTTGGAGTGGCTGAGGGATTAGGACAGGCTGAGGTCACACACCTTCGTACTCTCTGCTGGACGTTATGCAGGCCAAGGTCAGTGCTAAATTAAAGACTGTGGGCTTCTGCACAGAGCCAACCAGGCTGGATACTGACTGTAGGGAGCCCGCTTGTCTGAGTGGGCAAATGTGGGGCAGGTTCTCAGAGTGGAGGTGGCTGCGGATGCAGGTATCAGGAGTAGGTTGTCTCTTCTCTTCCCTGGGTTAAGACGGTTTGGTAATGAATGATTGAAAGCAGCTAATCTAAAGCCTTCTCCTGCCCTTTCTCTGATACACAGTTTGTGGAGCTGAGAGGTTCTGCCTGCTTCCCAGAGGCCCTTCCAGCAGCACCAGTGGTGCTGGCATCATGGAACAGGGAGACTGGCTGGTGGCTTTTAGAGGTGATTCAGCGGCCGAGCTTCAACACAGCTTCCTAACTAACTGCAGCCACATGCTGGGAATGCTGCTAAGGTACATGGTTAGTGATCCACAGGTAAATGATAAAGCACCTATTGCCTTTCCCTTTTGGCTTTCAGATCTTTGTATCTCATCTCCCCCACGAGATGGAGGGAGCTGTAGGAACTTGCTGGTATGTAGTCGTCTGGACACATGTACACTTTGCAGCTGCAAGCTGGTTCCTGCGAGTGATCTGAAAGCTGGGCACAGCGCACTTACGTGCTAAGGAAGTGAAGTGGATGCTGCCTCAGGCTGTTTATTGCTTAGCCTTGTTGGCAGGTACAAAGGATCTCTGCAGAAGCCATCCATCACTGGAGCTGCTGCTCCCTGCAAGCACAATGCAGTTAATAGCAGGAGCTGTGTCCTGGTAAACACAAACAGGAAGGCAAGCACAGCCGCCTGGTCCCGGCTGCCTGCAGGCAGCCTTTGTATTTGCTTTGCTCTGGTCTGATTGCTTCTCACTAACCCAGCTTGATCAGACTATCACCAGAGCCTTTCTTTCCAGCCGTTCTTCCCAGTGCCTTCTGTGGCACTAAAGCTAAGTCAATAGAAATGCAAGACTTCTGTTTTATTTCCTCAGTCTGATGAATCTTGAGAACTTCGCTGGGGTAGGTTGGTGGTTTGCAGAACTGCTTAACTACGCTGCACAGTGTAGCTGATGTGAGGAAGCATACTCATTAATATGATCTTTCCCTGAGATGTAAAACTGCTGCTGTTTGCTCCTGCAAACAGGGAAATGTCTCCCAACATTTTCCCATGACAGAAAGGTGAGGGGTCATGAGGAGCTTGTTCACTAACATCCATAGCACGGGAGTGTGCAATTGATTTGATCTGCTGTGCCCCTACCTCTGAGCTTGGACGCAGGCAGGCAGGGTGGCACTGGAGCAGAGGGGACACGAGCACGTCAGTGGTGAGATCAGCATTCGTTTTTATAGGGTCCTTTAAAATCCAGTGCCTTCCAAAAGCACTATGCAGTGGTAGAAAATAGCTCCCGCTTTAAGGTCCCTATTCAGCAAATCACCTATGAGACTTCTGTATTTGTTGTGCATAAAATATACCCCTCCCTGCAGTGAGCCATTGGGTTTGAAATGTATATCTATGTTGAAGCCTTTTTAAGGTTTATTGTTACTAATCACAGTTTTACTGAGAGGTGACCTTGCAAGGCAGTTGTTACAGATCTAAACTCAATGCACAGTGCACACTAAGCTGCTCTTCAGTAGTTTAAAAAATAGTGGCCTTCAAATGCTTCTTCCTAACATTGCTAGTGGGCTTGACATCCTTTATGATATAAGTATTTGTAAACAGCAAAAAATCCCCAAAACAATAATGAAATAATTATTCAAATATTTATGATGTTAGAGAGTTTTTCTCTTTAAAATACAAAAATGGTGGTATCAATGAACCAATATGGTATGTTTGTAATTGCATTACCAGCTTTTGTGTGTGGTCACAGCTACTTGCAGGTGCAGCCTGGGTTGCTGGTGCAGGCAGGGAAAGCATTCCATGAGCATGTGCCATTGCTGTGTCCCCCTCTGCAAATCCCAGCCCTCCTTGGAGCAGGTAACTACACACTGGTGGTGAGGGACTCACTGCTGTGGCTCATTTAGAAATTAATGTCTTCTGAGCTGCAGCAGGGCACCACACACTGCTCCAGTGCACATCTGGGTTTGTAAAGCCCCTCTGGGATATGCTGTTTTACACCAGGAGGAAAGTGTACTCCCTCTCCTGATCAAATTCACTGCATTTCCAAACCCCAGTTCTTGGCTGCATGGTTAGAAGGGAATTGGGGGTACAGTGTGATCACATGCTCCCCACTTGTTTGATTAGGGAAGCTTGAGGATGACAGCTTTTCCCTCTGAGGCAAGAAGTATAGGTTAGCTTTGGAAAGATGTGATTCTGGGACAAATCCCTGCAGGCAGCATGCATATGCCTTTCCTACGGCTACGCTAGGAGTCAGGGTTTTTATCAGAGCAAACATGGGTGCTGTTTCCCTGTTGGTGAGTGATTTGCTCCTGACAGCCCCAGGTCAGCCACTGCATAGCTCTCGAGACGCCAAGTGGAGCATCTCTGCAGCAGCACAATCTATTGCTTCCTCACCACTTGCTTTCCAAAAGTTTGAGAGAGATTTGAACCTTATCCCAAATTTCTCTGCTATAATGCTTGGAAAATGCATTTGAAGGTGGCATGTACTCAAAATACTGCTTTACAGAAATGTTTCTTTCATCACATTCCCATTAACCTTAGAATGCTTTTAAGAATGCTCTTCTGTGGGAATGAAACTGGGAAATATTTCCAGCTACTCAGAATTCTTTATTCAACTCATGGGAACTGGTCAAACCCAAGAGGCCAGAGTCCAAACCTGACTGGTCTTTTGTCTTCTGAAAATGCCCTCCACCCCATTGTCTCTGCATTCCTATTTCTCGTCCTATTTCTCAATATAAAGTAGGGATTTTGTGAAGCTCACCAGCTTGGTGCACAGTGTCTCACTGCTGTGTTAGAAATACAGGTTTGTGTTTACCATTTTACTTCAAAACATAAAAAAGACATTTTTACAAAGTGGTTTGATACTTCATGCATCTGACTTCCAGTGGAAAAATGGTGTCACCCCAGGTAACTTGTGCCTCTGGTGCTGGTAAATGCCACTGCAGGGTCCTTTCTCTTAGAAAACAACCAGTGTGTGTGCTGGGGATTTCTCTCTCTTCTGTTTTTTTCCCTTCTGTCTTTATCTTACAGCTACTGTTTAGGAGTTGGGAAGTAAATTGAATAAAAGGCCAGAGGAAAGCTGGGTGTTTCCCGTGTGTAGCTCAAGCTGTGATCACATCAGAAGGGTCCCTGTACAGTTTATCCACAGACCTTAACGTTGATCGGTGTGTTAAAGCAGAAAGCAAAGACTGAAGTGCTTCCAGCTTCCCTGCTTTCTTCCAAAGAATTTGCAGCAAACCAAAACAATGTTAAAAGTGGCCTATGGTTGTAGGGGATGTGAAGAGGCAGATTTTAGAGGGGTGGTAAAAGCATGATGCCCGAGGCTGGTGTTTACACCTGCTTCTCCTGAGTTAGTTTTAGGCTGTAGAAATGGAGCTGAGGAGCGAGGGGGGTTCCCCTTATTGAGCTGTTGACATCCAGCGAGGCTGCCTCACACAGGGTCCATGCTCCCTCTGTTGTCACACAGGAGAGAGCAGCTCCTCCCATGGGTGCTTTGCAGAACTGCTGAGGGGATGGATGGCCCAGACCTGTGAGCAGCCCCTCAATGACAAATCTGAGGGAGTTGCCAGGGGCTTATACCCACAAAATTCATCTGTTTCAGTGGGAGGTTTGACAGGCTTGAGCCAAGCAGAGACTTTTCCATCCTTAAGCCATGAAGCTGTCGCAGTTGTGGCCAGCCATATTTCCAGATGGGTAAAATTCCAGAGAAATGATGATGGATTTGACACATCTCAAATGATGACAGCGAGGTGCTGACTTCCCTTTTAATTCCCTCCTTTAACAGACAAGGTCTCTGAACCTGGCCCACTTCACCGACATGTGCAGTGCTTGTTTCTCTCTGGCTGCTTGTCTGGTTGGCTTTGCCTTCCTCCCCCGACTCGTAACTCCCAGCTCCTTTCCTGCAGGAAAGATTAGGAAGGATAGGAAGTCGTCTGTGCAGAAAGCATCCCTGGCCAAAGTAAATAAAGGTCACAAGATTAGGCTTCATCAGAACTTTAAGCCTGGCCCAAGCCAAACAAATGAGCTGTCATGCTTTGGTAAAAGCTCCAGTATGAGTGAACTGGCATGACTGCAATAATGGTAAAGCAGTTAATAGGTTTTGCAATATGGAAGCTTAGAGTTTTGTTTTTAATGCTGCATTCCTGACAGTCAAGACTTGCACTGAACTTCAACTGCTATTAATTTTGTGTGTTGGCCTTGCTTGCTACTATGCAAACACACTTCCCAAAGCACAGCAATGGAAGCAAAACAGCACCATGAGGCTGGCCTGCCCAGGAGAGCCCTTACAGCACAGAAGAACAACATGGGATGGTAAGAAACACCCTGCTGCAGTGTGAACCTGGGTTTCTTGGCTATTGACACACTGAGTCTTTGACTGAATTACAGACCTGCTTCGGAAACACCTGTAGCTGTTCAAATGTCTACATAAAAACCACCAACAGAGCCATGGTGATGGACACCACAGCCCAGGCACAGTCCAGAGCCTGTTAGGGAAGCTGTTCACAAAAGAAGGTTAATTAAACCAGTAAATGGGTGCCATCTCCCAGGTTTCCCTGTAAGGAGTAAGGGAGTAATTTTCACTGAGGGCATTGGGAGTATTTTCTCTTGCAATGAGCAGAGTCCATGGACATGGGACTTGGGTGTTATCCTCTGGCTCTGGCACTGCCCTGTTACGCACCTCTGGGGATGTTAATCCCCCAAGCACTGTGCAGGTATGCAGGAATGGGAACCAGCAGTGACAGGACTGCTGCTGTGCTGGGAAAAGTGTTGATGCTGTAAACCACACAAAGCTGCAGAGGTCTGCAGTGCTCTGATGTGTTCAATAATTACTCATTATAACCTACATAAGAAAAAAAATCCCAAACCCCAAACCAACAAGCATTTAAAGTCTTTATGGAACAAAAGCCAGGCTTTTAATATTGTTTTAATGTACTTGACAAAGCTTTAACTTAGAGCTGAGGCCAGCCTCTTGTAAGTGTGCAAGGGTTGAGACAATTTAAAAACCAAAGTATTTCTCCCAGTAGAGACCTTGCAGCTTATCAGGTAACTGCAGGCTGGATTTTGGCCATTTTTAACTGGGCATTAAAAGTCTTTTTTGACACTTGCTTTATTCCCCTACAATAGACCCTAACAGCTCCTCTGAGGCCTTCTACAGCCTGATGTGTAAAGTGTAATGGGGATTGGTTTAAAGAGTGGAATTTGACCTGAGAGAGATGTGAGTATTCAGGGACTACTTAGTCCTCAGCAGCACTTGGGGGCTTTTTAGTTTGTGGGGCACTTTATTACTCATTAGTGCTTGGGGATGCTGCACTCTACTTGTTAGCATGCTGTCCAGTGGCTTTCTCCATTTAAACATTGCTGTGTTGTGGCAGAGCATATAGCCTTTCCTCCTCCTCCTTCTCTTCCTCCTCTTGCTCATGGAAGGAGCAGCTAGGCCTGGGATTGCTTTGGAGGATAGGGTGTCCCCAGGGGTGTTTGTCAGAAGGAGATGATTGGGGAGTCTTGTTGGACATAAACGTGACACCCATGGGTGTGGGGCAGCCTCTGGTGTTCACACAACCGTAATTATATGAACAGGAGACCAAAGCATGCCCACAGGGAAGCTCTTCATGCTGCTGGGACTCTTGCAGAATTCCAGTTCAAAGCTACTTATGAATGCAGGCCAGAGAGGTTCTTGTTTCAGCCTCGTCCTTCTGCTCCTCCTCATCCTTGTGGGAAAACCAGGAGCAAAGAGCAAGTTGGTTGCCCAAGGCAAGCCCTCAGATCCCTGCTGCTGGCTGTGTCCCTGAGAGAGCCCAGCCCTACACCAGCCACCACTGGAAGCAGAGGCTGGCAGGCTCTCCATTATTTTCCATCTCTGTGAAACAAGCCTGGGTGAAGCTGCCAAAAGTCTTGCCCTGCCCTATGCTGCCACTTTCTTGCTTTACAGTTCTAGTGAGTTGTGGATATGTGGTGGTTCCTCTTGCATGGCCACAGCCATCCTCCTAGGCAGGGTGAAGGGAATGAGATGGGCTCAGGGGTGGTGGTAGTCTTTCTCACTTTTACTTTTCCCCTTAGCTTAAATTATTCCCAGACGTGTGAACTTGGCAAACAAAGATCAAGTTTTCTCCACAAGGCAAGGTTTACTCCAGGCCTGGAATAGTGCCTGAGCTTCCCAGCGGTCAGGAAAAAGCTTGCAGGGAGCAGATGAGTGATTCCTTTTGTATTTTCCACCCATCAGGAAAAGCTGAATCTGAAAAAATAATAGCTGAACTGGAAAATAAAATTAGACAAGTCTGAACAAATATGGAAACCATCCCTGACCTGGTATTGGAAAAGAGTCTCAAATGCTAGAAAGGAGAGAAGCAGAAAGAGGGATTGGATGAGTTTTGGCCTCTGTCAGGAATATGGAAGGAATTATTTCATTCTTTTTCCCCATCTATTTGTTCTCGATGTGGCACTCTGTGTGGTTAACCCTCTCCCTTTGTCATAAATACATGTGGCAGAGACAAGGGTTTTTTTCAGAGGTCCCAACCAAACCATCTGTTTTGCATCTGTGGTTTTGCATATGTAAATATTATTATTAATAGTAGCAAAAAGCAATCATAATGGCAGGAGGAATAGAAACACTATTAATAGTCACAGTACTGACATTTTTATTTGTATTGCTGCAGGAGGTCACATCGTGCACCAGGACTCAGCTGTGAGCTTGAGCGAGAACAAAAGGGTGGTTGTTACCCCCGGGAGCTGTCAGTGAGTACGGGCACCCTCAGGGGTCTGGTGCCAGGGTTGTCACGGTGGGACTATGGTGTCTGAGCATCAGGATTTCCCCCAGACCCTCGCAGAGGACTTTTCCAAGGGGAAATAGCTCCTGACAACTGCCAGCTCCCTGTAGCTCCTGCCATCATAGCAAGGAGAAAACGATCCCCTGTGGGGAAAGCTCAGCTCAGTGGCTCAAAAGTACCTGGAGACAACTGGAAAAACTCTCTACTAAAGATAATTATGTGATTCCTTATATATCCAGAGACTTAATTTGTCTTGGCAGGTCCCGGGATAGAGCAGTGGTTTCTGCATTGCCCAGTACTGCACCTGAGGTCTCACTCTCAGCCCTGAGTATCTTGTCTCCATAAGGACAACAGGTTTTCTTGGTGGGCGACCTGTCAGAGCAACTCACCCTGCAAACCATCAGTATCCAGATGGTTGGGGAGACCTTATCTTTGTGTCTCTGCTTTACTCCTATGATTAAATGTGACAACTCTCCTACTAATTCAATAAGCAGAGGGAAGACCTCAGGGCTGGGGGAGCTGAGGCCAGGGGCAGAAGCAGTAGCAAGAAGGCCAGGTAGAGCCAGAAGAACAAGGGCGCAAGTCATGGATACCAAAGATGGGGAGCTTGGAGCTGCTGGAAGAAGCACTTTAGAGAGATGCAGTGGAAGGAGGAAGCCTCCACTGCATTCTA
Organism: Nestor notabilis; assembly: GCF_000696875.1. Lineage (NCBI taxonomy): Eukaryota > Metazoa > Chordata > Aves > Psittaciformes > Psittacidae > Nestor > Nestor notabilis. Next base: position 13,444 of record NW_009918017.1, on the reverse strand, counting down.
GGCTTGGGTCTGATCCACACAGCGCCAGGAAACACACAGGCTAACAAAACACATCTCAATGCACCCTTCTACTTCCAGGTTCTTCCTGGGTTGAGCTGGTATCTTTGCTTCTATACGAAGAATGTTTTTTGTTCAGCTCTGGTTGTTTTGCTGGATCTGTAGTGCATTAAACAGCCCATCTTCTGGTTTGTATTTTTTCCAGTTATCGTATTTCATGTGTCCTGGCTCCTTTCATCCAGCCCTGTATCCCCCCGAGCAGAGACTAAGCAGGATCCAGCCCTTGAGCTTGCTGCCTTCACATGCACAGAGGGACATGGACCCCCATCCCACATTTCTCTGCGGAGTTGTGGGAGTATTTGCAGCAGGGACTGACACCTTTCTCTGTTTTCAGTGTCACCTAGATCATGTTACCACGGCTGGAGCTTGAGGACTCTGTGATGGTACATGCTGCCCCTCAAACTTTGCATTGCGTGTGTACAAGCTGGTTTCTGAAGTCAGTTGGGACCAACAGTAACAAGCCAAGGTTTGTACTTATTTCTTACATCATTCAGATTTTGACTACGGCACACTACACGAGCACAGGTAAGAGCGGGGTGGCTTGTCAGTGCTTTCTAGAAGTCAACCCTACCAGTGCACTGTAACTTCATATAAAATCTCCTGCTTTTCAGTGCAGTGTCCCTGCCCCTGACGCTTCCCAGCCCACCCCTGTGCAGGTCTGCAGACCCAGGGACAGATAAAATGCTTCTCTGTTTGTCTTGGAAATCTTTGTAGACAGACACAAGAAAAAAGTCCTAATCAGGTTAAAAAGGGATAAATATCTAATTCACTTCCTGCCCCCATAGTACAGAGCCCAGGGCAGTAGCTTTTGCAGCTATTTGTCTTGCAGCAGGGAGGAGATGAGGACCTGGGGGAGCACCAGGAGGAGCGTAGGGCTGCCAGGCAGCATCCAACAGGCACCCCGCAGGGAAGGGGCAGCAGAGAACCCCAAATCGGACACCCAGCCTGCTCTGAGGAGCTCTCTGTGAGCTGATCAATAACCAGGGCTAGCCCCTCGCTTTCCTCCCTGTTGCCTGATCAAAAGAAGAGCTGGAAAACAAATAACAGGATAAGGATTTCTACATACTTGTGTTGTGCATTGCCCCACTTGCTATATCCCAATCTTCCTGCTAAAAACAGTCTCTCTGGGCACAAACACAACTTGGAGGGAATTCAAGCTTTGAGCCTTTCCAATCTTAGCTTCTGGTTGTGTCCCTGGTGCCTTCTGATCTGGTAGCTCAATAGCATTGTTCTCCTTTTGTAGGCAAGGCCTGAGAGCAGGTTTCCATTTGAGCAGGTTGATTTACACAGTCCCCAGGTCAGAGCCCTGTTTCACAAGTCATCGAGAGCATTGGTCTTCACACCCACCATAAGACTCTTGCTGTGTATGCCCAGGAAAGGGGGCACAGCTTGGAACTGCTCTGTTCAACCCCGTGCAATGCCCCGTATCCTGGCTGTGGTCCTTTTACAGCCACCTCCCCTGGGACACCGTGCCCTTGTCCCCAGCCCAGCTCGTCCTGCAGACTTTCCCATTTCCCAAGTGGTTCTCAGCTAATCTTTTCGTACCCACTTAGAGCAGCAAGTGGTGCCTGTGGGTGGGCTGAGGCTGGCGGGGTCTCTCCTGACCGGCAGCGATTATCCAGCAGCAACTTGGGGTGAGGGGGGGAGCAGGGAAGCCGCTGCCTAATCCAGCCAGGGCTGGAGGGGAGCCTGGATCATTTCAGCGCTGCTTGGTGCGTTCAGACGATGCTCATGCTCTGCAGTGAACCCGCCTCCTCAGAAAGCTCATGGCACAGGCATCTGTCACCGAAACCTGTCTGCATGAAAGGCTGTCTGCACAACCGGGGGAAAAAAGAGAGGCATGACAGCACAATTAGTGAGAGCAAATGAAAGGCTGTTTGAAGAGGAGGAGGGAGGAAAGGGGAGAGCTGCATAAATCCCTGGTGGGGTTTTGGGCTTGACATCAAAACCCCTTAACAGTGTATTACTTCAGCCCCCAATGTGGACAGATGTTGAGCTGTGGCTCAAAGGAAGTCAGAAATCTTTCCTTAGAAAAAATTTGGCCAGGAAACTAAAGAAAATATTGTGAAAGAAAAGGAAATAAAAGCCCACTAAAGAAGATTTATCACTGCCTCAAGCATTTCTGTATCCTCTAGTCTTATGAGGTCTCAGCCTCAGAGGAGAGAGAAAGAGAAACAGCCTGTTGCTGTGTTAATGGGTCACAAATTCAGAGCAGGGACACGTTTGTCCAGTCAGACGATGATGGAAGGAGCCAGCTCACCCAACCAATGACTCCTCCGACCCATGCTAACCCCAAACAGTTTTCAGAGGCCTCTGGCACCAGCCTGCAGCATTCCCTGCAACATCCATCCCATTTACCCTTTTTGTCCACTCACTTTTGCAAGGTTTTTCTGGAACCCTTTGTCAGCAGCAAAACATTTGAGTTCCTAAAAGAGCTTAACATCATCCTGGAGATTCTGCAGCCTATTCCCTTTCCAGTGCCACAAACGAAGGTGCTGAATAAAACCAGACTAAACAGAGATTCTTGGGCAACCCTATTGCTGAATCTCATTTGTCCTTAAAGCCTGTCTGTTAAACCTTGCACTTTGCTACCTACAAGGCAGGAATATCCCTTAGCTAGGTTTCCATCCATGAGAGGATCATTGTTTGAACTCCATGTCAATGTAAATCTTTAAAAGTAATTTTGCCAAAATCTCTTTGTAAGTGTCCTTCTGTTGTCTGTTGGGTTCTCCCTGTCCGTGCACATGTTGATAGTTTCCTGGCATCCCAGAATACTCACAAGGCAGCTTCCCATCTTCAGCAGCTGCATCCGCTGGCTCTTTCCCACCTGTCTGTCTGCTTCTGCTCACTGCTGAAACCCAACCACCCTGGTAGGGATGGAGGTGACACCCCTGCAGCTCCTGGGATGGAGGTGACACCCCTGCAGCTCCTGGGGTCCCCTTCCAGAGCGTGGTTTGTAGGTGGGAGCTATGCCAGCAGCCTGCCAGTCCTCTGGTGCAGTAGCCATTTGTAAAGCCACAGTGGGCTAATCCCTTAACTCACGGGCTACAAGAATGAACTGATATGAGGGTGATACCTGCAGCAGTGAAGACCAACACACAGTTGTGCCTACACTCTCTTGCCATGCCCCATCCTCTTTGGTACCCCATTACATCTTTGCGACGAGTAATGGCTCCTTAGCCAGCTTCTTGCTTCTGATATATTTAAAGAAACTTCTTTAAAAATATCTTTACAAGGAGCTCTTCGTGCTCTTTTTTAGCTCTTTTAATTCTCTGTCTACACTTTACTTGCTGTGTTTTATGGGTTTTCCTTTTCTCCTCATGTGGGAAACCTTTACACTTTTAAAACACTGACCTTCTCCCTGTGATACCTCCTTAACCTTAGCAGTGAGTCAGGCAGGGTGTTTTTTAGGACCTCTTAGTTCTTTCTGAGTTGTGACACATGTTGTACTTGGGCTTTAATAGAGCATTTTTTAATCGCCTCCAGACTGCTTGCAGGCTCCTTGCTTTCTGTCTGTTCCTTTTTGGTTTGTTGTTATTGACTTATCACCTTCTTTTTTCATAGTTCCCTTTCTTGAAATTGCAGAGCCACACGCTGGATTTATTTGGTGTGCTCTCTCCCACTACAGCATTAAATTGGTTGTTCTGTGGTCACTAGCAGAGAACAGCTCTCCTACAAACACCCTGTGAAGCAGGTCCTGTGCACCGCTCCCCACCAACCACAGAGCAGCAGCCCTCCTTGCAGCTTCCAGCACTGCTTGGTCCAGGAGACTCATTATTGTATCCCAAACTACTCTTTCTCTTTCCTGATGGATCACTGGGCTGACTAGTTTCTCTAATCTCATTTTGTATTTGCTGATCATTTCTTTTACCCTGGGGTCAGTAACACAGTCCTGGCCCTATATTTTTCCTATTGGAAGCTGGGGATCTCCTCTCTTGAGAAATCTGCGTTGGTACTGGGGTTGTCATTCAGGGTGACCACAAAGCCTGGCATTATCTCAGTTCTTTTAAACTCCTGGTACAGAGGCAGAAGCACCTCTAAGTTTTGCCCTTGCTTGGTTGTTTAATACTGTTCCTGTGGGTCTGCCAGTACTGTATAAACTCACCTTATTCATTGCAGCTGCATCATTTATTTCCCTGCTGCTCTTACCCTGGATACTGGCCAGATCCTCCTCACAAGGGGTGTAAGTCTGAATTTCTACACCCACTGACTTTCCCTAAGCTTCTTATTTAAACATTCCTTTATGGCTTTTCCATCTTCCAGTGTCACCAGCCCAGCCCTGCTATGATGGAGGTGCAGGACTCCATGACACCAGCTGGCAGGTTTGGGATGGTCTTCCTGGCAGGAATCCCTTCCCAGGTGCATATACCCTCTCATCACAAGGGCTACAAGCGCAGAGGTGGGACTCTGCCCTGCAGCATCCCTGAGGTACTTCCAGCACCTCCTCTCTTATTGCCTCACGTCTGCTGCAAGCACAGACACCCCAACATGGCATGTTCTGTGTGATGAGCTGGGCAGCCCCTTGCAGATTCCTCTTGCTTCATGGGCTGAAGCCGTGGGGTTTGGGAAGCTGCATCCTCATTTTCTGAAGAAAGCAGGAAAGACAGCCCTCCTACCCCAGACTTATTAATCCTCCTTACCACAAGTTAACTTTCAGCTTTCTATACCATCACCCATAGAGCCTAGCAATGTCAGTAACCTCGTTTGCTGTTTCCAGAGCTAACTTGCTCCCCCCAGCACAGCCCCAGGAGCCAGTCAACCCCTTGACCTGAGTCCCCTGGGAGGTCCAAGGGTCTCCATCCTCTCCCCATCCCTTTGCTCCCCAGGGCAGCCCCAGCTTCCTGCCCACCTCCACGCAGGGATGCCCCTGAATTCCCATTCCCATCTCCCTTCTTTCCAGGCTCTATCAAGCCTGGAGGCACAGTATGGGGGGGCAGTGGCACCCCAGATATGTGTGTGTGTGTGTGTGTGTGTGTGTGTGTGTGTGTGTGTGTGTGTGTGTGTGTGTGTGTGTGTGTGTGTGTGTGTGTGTGTGTGTGTGTGTGTGTGTGTGTGTGTGTGTGTGTGTGTGTGTGTGTGTGTGTGTGTGTGTGTGTGTGTGTGTGTGTGTGTGTGTGTGTGTGTGTGTGTGTGTGTCCCTCAGGCTCAGACCTGTGTCAGAGGGTGAGGTGGTCTGGCATTTAGGCCATGGTGGGGGGGTGCTTGTCTGTGTGTCTCCCCAGGGTGACCCCTGGGTGGTGGGGAGGGCCGGCAGCGCACTGCGCGGTGCAGGGGTGCCCCCTCGCGGCGCTCCCGGCGCCGGGAGGACGCTGCTCGCAAACGGAGCCCGTGGTGACAAACTGCCCTTGAGCTCAGCTGCCCCTTCGCGGAACCCCGCCTTCATCCAAACACATACAGGCCTACGTGGAAGCATCCCCCGGCTCCCATCACTCTCAGCCAGGGATCCCCTGGTGAATGTGCGACCCTGCTCATAGTCTAGAGCTATGATCTAGAAGCTGATTTTTAACTTCTGGGACAGCACCAATGCTTTTTCCCCAGTAAATCAGAGTCATCCCTGATACAGCCCAGTATTCATGAGCCTTTTTGCATGATAAGAGCATCTGGTTATCGTTTTATAGCTGTCTTTGTGTGTGTCTTGGGATGGCAACATCTGCAGTGCACGAGAGACTTCAGAAACGCCAAATTCCAGCTGCAGCAGAGGTGGGTGAGGAAGGCTGTGGGTGACCCCCATTACTCACTGGGAGTAGGAAAGCACATGCCAAAAGTGGTTCAGGCAGACACCTGACAGCCACAAGCTGAATTACAGCCAATGGCAGATCATTTCCAGTGCTGAGACAGGGGTTTGGGTGACATGGCCACATCTGTGTGTTTGTCCCTGTAATGCCAACCAGGTAGCCCAGCGTAGCAGTCACTGGTCCCCAGGGAGCTGCATTTTCAGGGGAAAACACTTAAGTTTTGGGACGTGGGTCCTTTGGGGCTTCAAAAGAGGCAAGGCTGGCTGTCCAGCAGGGTATCAGCTCCTCCTCTCTCACAAGGTTTCGGGAGTGAGCGTGGTATTAGTAAGGGTATTTTTTTTATAATGTAGATGTGTCAGGAGGTGTGAATTAATCCAAGAATGTCCAGTTGTAAGAGGCAGAAAACTTGGTGATGTTTTCATGAAGGTACCTTAATGTTGTACACATTTTTGTACTTGTAAACCCTGGTCACGAATGCAAGCTAGGCTCTGTGTGCAAAAGCAGCAACCAAACACGCACGAGATGGACTTCTACTTTTGTGTAGGCACAGGCCTTGGGCAATCAGGTAGGTGAGCTGCTGGATCTCGACTCTTTTGGAAATGGTGAAGCAGCACTCATTCTGCCTCTGCTAAAACAGAGCATTTATCTGCATTAGCTCCCAGCTCAGACTCCAGGCTCCTACATGAAAGTTACAGAGGGTAACAATATTAATGTATGCTGCTGTTTAACGCATTCCTCCTGCAATGCTGTGCCCTCTGTAAAGCATCAAGTATTTCAAAGGATGGGAAAATAATACACCTGGCTCACAAATGAAGTGCACAGATAGAGAGCATTGCCAGCAAAAGTTGTGCTTTAATTCCTGTGTACAAAACCATTAATCCCTTAAATGAGAGGTGATAAAAACCAAAACCATGAAAAATAAAAGATATCAAAGGAAAGACATATCCCCTGCCTGGGACCAACGATTCTTCAAGAGCCCAAAGGAGAGCTATTGGCACGTCCCAAGATCTAAGGCACTGCGGGGAGAACCATCTCTGAGCTGGGGTCACCAGCTAAAGGCCATGGAAAAGAACTGTCCCGATGGCACAGCCTGCTCCTCTCCTCAGGGCGATGCTGCGGGCACGTTTCATGTACTGCTGCCACGTTCCACTCTCTGGTACAGCGCGTGTGTGCAGCTCGCTCCTCTTCCACGCTTCTGCTTCAACATGTTTCCTTCCCACACCCTGCCGGGAATGGTGAAGGTCAGCAGCAGCTTGCAGGGAGCCAGGCAGCAGTCTGCAGCAGCACCCCTCCTGCCTGCTTCCTGTAGGGGTGTGCTCCCTCCCCTTGGCATCATGGCTGTGCAGCTGCACAAACCCCTCTGCTGCAGTGATGCCTCTCCTGCCACCTCCTTCACAACCAAAACTGCACAAACACCTCCTGATCTTCCCTACCCCGTTAAAGCCTTGGCATGGAAACTACTGTGTGAGAGCCTGTGGCCTGTGTTACACCAGGAGATGTCTCTGCCCCAGAGGAGAAGGATCAGTTCAGGATTACTCTATGGTGAAATGACAGGACTATTGTCCCTGCTGCCTTCTCGCTGTCCTGACCTGCCTGCCCCGTGTTCTCATCCTGCTCTCCTCCCCTCAACCACAAGCCCTGGGTTTTAGCCCTTTTTCTCCCGAGTGTCACTAGTGCCCTCCAGCAGCATGGCCACAAGGCTCAGGACAGTGACCTCCTGATGAACTGCACTGCAGCTCTCACACCCCGTCCCATAGCCCTGCTGCAAACTTGAGAGCTTCTCAGCACCAGTGATCAGACTTTGCAACAGCCCTGAGCTGCCCGGTGCCACCGACCTCAGGGACTGCTGGTGGGAAGCTCCCAAAGCCAGTCACACATACCGTTTCCTGGAGAACTGCTGGTCTATCTCCTCTAAGGACTGTCCTTTTGTTTCCGGAACAAAAAGGTAAATGAATATAACAGCCATCACTCCCATCAGTCCATAGAGAAGAAACATCCAAGAGAAACCAATGGCATCTGCAGAGAGACTCAAGCTCATGAAGGGTCTGTCGGAGATGGGTCACATCATGAGATATAAAGGAAACTGCTTGCTTACTTTGAGGGGCATCTTATTTTGAGAAGCCCTCAGCAGGGCAGGGAAGCTCCTTATCTGCAAAGTCTGAACTGGGAATCAGGAAGGGAGAAGGAAGGTTCATGCCAGGCTTTGCCAGTGGCACACAAGAGGAAAGGGGAAGGCAGCCGAGCTCCAGGGCCCAGCAGTGTGCCTCAATTGAGAGATCTGCTAGAAAGGAATGTAAAGCTGCTGGTATGGAAGCTGCAAACTCCACTTTCCTCATACTGCAGTAGTATAGTGCAGCCCAGTGGGCGATGGATGATTCTTATGAAAAGTGACAGGGGCTCAGACTGATGTTGCTGGTCTCTGGTTCCTCTACTCTCAGAGGCATCAGGGTCACACCTATTCAAGTACCAAGTCCCCAGGGTTCAAAATGCCACCTAGTCTCCAAATGGCTTGTGGTAGCTCCCTTCCATAACCAGCTGTGGGAGATGGAGGGATGTGGGATGGACACTTACCAATAAGGTCCAGGAAGGAGAGGCTGATCAGTAAATTAGCAGCCCAGTTAAAGCTGTTACAGAAGGCAAAGGCTCTTCCTCTTATCCCAGCAGGGTAGATCTCACTAAGGACCAGCCAGGTCACTGCATGGATTAGAGAGATCAGAAAGACAAGTGCAAGGGTTAAGCAATTTATTTGGGAAATGGGCAAGGGAGATTTCAGCAGGGGTTTTAAACTGGGCTTCACCCAGCACCCGCTGCTGCTGGTGTCAAACATTCATCAGTCTCAGTGTCAAGTCACAGCAGGGCACTTCAAAACTCCCATGTTTAGAACTCCACAGAGGAATGAAATACCAGTGAATGGGTCCAGGGAGCAAAGAAGGAAGCAGTGGAGTTGATCGTTCCATTCAGGGGTGATAGAAAAGATACGGCATACCTGCAGTCAGGACATGCTCTTTGTAGTGAAAAATGAAATGAGAAAGGGGTACGGTTAGGGAGATGATGCTGTGTATGGGCTAAAATCAGAGCTAAAGCAATACATGTCTTAAAGTAGTCTCTCCTATCCCAGTTATTTTGATTGAAATAATTTACAGGGTCGCTGTCAAACCCATGAAACTTGCTCACTTTTGGTTTTTCTTGTTAGATGCTGTTTCTCCCATCAAAGAGCATTTAAAGCAATAAAAGGCAGAAAACAGTAGAGCTTACATGGAAGTCAGAACTAATCTCTGTTCTCATCTGATGAATTATTATTTCAGAAAAAGACCAACAGATACAGAGAAACTTTCAAAGAGGTCCCACTTCCAGTTCTGCACTGACTTTATCACACAGCTGAAGCTCCTCAGCCCTCTATTTTCCTCCTCACCAGGGTGCCAGGAGGAATGAAAGAGGTAAGTTATTCTAGTGCTGTACCCGCCCTGTAGCTGACAAAGCTGCAATGCTGGAAAATGATTCAGTGGGCAGAAGGGGATGTATTTCCAGTTTCCAGACACTGAGCTGCTTAGTAAAGCAGACACATAATGAATGTTTCAAGCAGACCATAAAGATCAGCCCTAGTTTTACTCTCTGAGTTAGTGCAAGGGTAGATATAAACACCATACTTACTTGGTCCAAATCCAATTGAGAAGGCGCTCACAAAAGCCATCATGCTCAGCAGCGTAATCCAATTTAAGACCATATGTTCTGCCCAGGGAGCACCACCAAACGGAGGGCCTGTGCTTGCCACTGTCTCTCTTTTGGACTGACCTACCAAGCCCCTTTTCCGAGCGAGGGAAGAATCAGGAACAACCTCTTTGCTTCGAGTGCTCATGAAAACGTTTGGAAGGCTCCTTGTGGCAGCGAAACCAGGGTCTGCCTGACTTCTGACAGCATCTAATGCTGGTGGGATGGGTGATACAGCCGACTGGGACACTAGAGGTGTCAGGGGGTGCTGGGTGAGGCTGTGGGATCCATTGGGGTCTGCGGCTGCTTTGCAGTCCCTGGACATGGCCAGTGGAGCAGCGCGGCTGGTGAGGCTGATGGTGGTGACAGAGATGGCCATCACCACGCAGCCAGCCATGAGCAGCACTCTCCTGCCAGCCTTGTCTGCAAAGGCCATTGCGACAAACGTGGCCACCACCTTTATTGCCCCCAGCCCAACAGAGGCCAGGATCGCTGAGGAGTTGCTCTGGAACCCCACTGAGTGGAAGATTTTGGAGGCATAGCCCAGCACATTGGGCTGCCCAGTGAACTGCTGGAAGAGCACCAGTCCCAAGCCCACCAGAGTCCGCCTTCTCATGTTGTCTCTGGTTTTGAAAAGGTCAAGAAATGAGTAATCCTTCTTGTAGGGCTCCCTCTTTCCTGCTGCTTTGTCCTCAACATCCTGCAGTTGAATGAGGCCCTTCTGGCAGTCTGAGTCCCATGAGCTTAATTTAACAGGGTTCACTGGGAGAAAGAGGATGCTGAGGAACTGCATGGTTGTCGGAGCAATGGCCAGTCCAAACATGTACCTCCATCCCTCATCCACATCCGCAAAGATGTAATTCAGTGCATAGGACAGTAGGATGCCTACGGTGATGCCTGCTTCGTAGAGAGACACCAGGAGCCCTCGCTGATGAGCAGCCACCATTTCTGAGACGTAGATGCAGCAGGCCATGGATGAGACAGAGATGGCAAAGCCCACGGTCATGCGCCCAATGACCAGCCCAAGAAATGACCTTGACAGTGTGAGAACAAGGCTGCCAACCAACAGGACCAAATTGCTGACCAGGATTGCTCTCCTCCGTCCATAGCGGTCAATGAGAACCCCCCCAACCAGAGAGGCGAGGAGAGCTCCGATGAGGAGGGCACTCACAAGAACTTCTTGCTTGAAGCAGCTGAGGTGAAAGTCTATCTGCAACTGCAGCAGCGCACCGGAGATAATGCCCAGCTCGTATCCAAATATCAGTCCACCCAGGAGAGAGACCGTTGCAGACAAGAGGAGGACCAGCAGTCCACGACCTGGAAAACAAGCAAGCAATGCCACACTGAGTTTTCTGCTGCTAGCAGGCAAGCTATCAGCACGCACAGCATGGAAAAAGCTCTCCCAGGACACCCAAAGCTTTCCATCTATGAAGCTGTGATGGTAAATTTCCCCACAGGTCACTAAGTCATGTGTAGAGAGGTACTTGCAGATGGTCACACAACCCACCAGGCCTGCACACACTTCCACTAGCTGCAGGGGCACTCATCTGAGAAGCAGAACTATGAAAACAGGACTTTGTTAAGAACATTAAGACTTGTATTTAAGTGGAGGTCAGTGATTTGTAGTGCCTGGAGTTGTACGGGGGGATCCTCTGTGATCTCGCTTTATTCTAACTACAAAACCTCTTCTGGGCAGAAAATGCAGCGTCTATTTTCTGATTCCCAATTGTTCTGCATCATGTTTCAGTGCATGTGGCACCATCAGCTCTCACAGCAGGCTCTGCGTTCTCACCCACCTTGTTGTTAAAAACACTGCTCGCTGAAGTTTATTTCTCCTAGTTAATCTTGCACTCTCAGCATGACTTTGTGGGGGTGGCTCTGATACCTTCATCTCTCCTTTTACAGCACAACAGTGTGTGGGATGCCTGAGCCAGGCACAACCTCCTCAGGCTGGTCCAGACTACAGGACAAACTCCATCATGAGCTGAAAAGCTCACTGTTGCCTGCCCCAAATACAAGAAATGATTCTTTGATTGTGACCTTCCCATATAGCTGAGCATGCAAGTTTGGTAAGTACTTAAGTTTAGCTAAAATAAGAAAAAAAAACAACAGCAAAAGCAAACCAAACCCAAACCATCCCACCCCAAATAACCCGAGAAAACCAAGGTGCTTGCTGCACATGCTTCTTATCCTGGGGAGAGGATGAAAAGGTGACCATGTGCAACCCACCAGTCACATTATGGCAGGGGGGACTGCATACAGTGTGAGAGCTAGCACTGATATAGGGACCTCTGGGACCAGCCGTGACAGGGATGCCCCCCATTAGAATTTTGAAGGCACAGGCAAAATGTGTTAGCTTGTAAGTTTGTGCTGGTTCCCAGCATATAACACTTTGTTCTCACGTTGGCTTTGTTCAAGTAGAAATACTCAAGTGTTTCAGTAGACTGTATGTGGAAAAAACTGTGGACACAACTAGCAGACCATGGAAAACTTTCCTCACCCTGCCTAAGGGCTTTTTTCCCCTCACAAGCTGTGTTTCATAGGAAGTGTCTCTATTCGGCTGTCCTGGGTTCAGCTACAGCAGTCATTTTTTCTCCTTCTTAGTAGCTGGTGCAGTGCTGTGTTTTTGACTTTCAGTCTGGGAACAATGCTGACAACCCCGATGTTTTTAGTTGTTGCTAAGTAATGTCTGCTCTGACCAAGGACTTTCTCAGTCTCATGCTTTGCCAGAGAGGAGGGGAAGCCAGGAGGAAGCAGAGGCAGGACACCTGACCCAAACTGGCCAAAGGGCTATTCCATACCACAGCACGTCATGCCCAGTATGTAAACTGGGGGGAGTTACCCGGAAGGCCCAGATCGCTGCTCGGGTCGGGCTGGGTATCGGTCGGCGGGTGGTGAGCGGTTGTGTCCTTTTCCCTTGTTATTCCTCTTATCATTATTATTGGTAGCAGTAGTGGTTTGTATTATACCTTAGTTACTGGAGAGCTGTTATCTCAACCCGTGGGAGTTACATTCCTCCGATTCTCCTCCCCATCCCTCCGGGAGCGGGGGGAGGAAGGAAAAGGGGGGGAGTGAGCGAGCGGCTGCGTGGTTCCAAGTTGCGGGTTGGGCTTAAACCACGACATCGGCCTTTAATTACAGCTTGTACTAAAGCTTATTTCTCAGCGATGGCTACATTTATATTTGTATTTATTCTGTAACCCTCTGTGTTCCATTTGTGTTACTCACGCCATCCCAGCTACTCACCAGTCCCTCCCATCGCGCTGTGACTACCTGCGCTGCTTTTATCACCTTGTACACATGTTATGCAGATAATTAGGAAAATATTTGCTCACTGAGAACAAAAGGCTTTGCTTAACGTGGGCATGCCATTAGTTTCAAGCCACAAACTTAATTAGATGCAGACAGCTACAGTGATTGCACCGCATTTTGCTGTAGTTCTTCTTAACTTACTGAGCAGTAGTACAACTCGAATGAAAAGCCAGTTTTGTAGATAGTCTGTTCTGATGTAGTTGGGGAACAAGGGGACCCTTCAGGCCATCACATAGGGACAGTTAGTTCAGTGGGTCTCGCACGGAGCTCTGCTGATAGCAAACCGGCCGGAGGGCCGTGCTCCAGGACTCGGCAATGACCGCGCTGCTGACCTGCCTTTTGCACTGCTTCGGGCCCTCTCTGCACACACACCAAGGCCGCTGCCTGGAGCAGAACTCCGCGCGCACGGCTCCCTGCGCGCTCCCGCGGGCAGCCCCCTCTTCCCCGCTCCGCTCCCAGGATGGCCCCCGGGGCTGCGCCGCGGGAAATCACTGCACGTTTTCGGTATGTGCTGCCGAGAGTGCAAAACCAAAGCAGAGCGCTGGGGGGAGGGGGATGCACTTCCAGCCTTCGGGAAAAGTTGGAAACTTTGGGGGGGTGGAACTTTTCCTCGGGGCAGGACGCGCCCGCTC
>NW_009918016.1:17088-39460 GCF_000696875.1 Nestor notabilis | reverse complement strand
CGACCCGGCTTGTGGCCGTGCTTTGGGTGTCTGTGGTGATAACACTCGCATGGGAACGTTTTGCCTTACTCCGAGATAAACTGTGTAGGATGTAGCCAGCCATGCTAGCTCTTAAAAGAGGTTAAACTGAAGTCAGCTCTTCAAGGACTGCCCTGTTGCTTGGAAATAACAGTTTTGGAGAGTGCTCCCGGTTTTGGAAGGGGCTCTCTGGTTGTATGTCACAAAGTGACAGTGCCCACTTCACGTTGGACTTCACGGTTTTCAGAAGAAAAAAACATTGGTGCCCCAAGATACTCTCATAAATTAACTGTAGGATTTTATTTGCAGGTTTAGGAACAGGTTCTTCTGGTGTTTGTTACAGAAAATGAAGTTGTAACTACTCCCCGTCTTAGTGGAGTATAAGGACTGATAGTACTTCGGGTAGTACGAGACCTTTGGGGAAAGGCGTTAGCAGCCATCTCATGCTGCACTTTGACTCAATGAGCAGCTCAGCCAGCCGAGTGACTGTTACTGGTTTCTGCTACCTTTTCATCAGTGTTTTTCTCTTCCATTTCCACTTGCAAGCTCCAATCTGCTTGCTTGTGTAACTGGAAGAGAAAATATTAAAAGGGGAGAAAGAGGAAAGCAGACTGTTCCTGTGGTGGTCCGTTCTCGGTTGCTGACATCTGTATCCTGCTCTCATGAGTTTAAAACCTGTCCTTTAGAAATCTCTACTTTTGCGTGCCTTGTTTTGCTGTGTTAAATCATTTGTGCCTTTGACTTTAAAGTGGTTGATTTATTTGTTGGTGTTTTATAGAACACTTAGACCATAAGAAGAAGGAACCTTTGTAAATAACGTGGATAATTCAAGGCCAGAAACTGCTGCTTTTTAATGTTTCAGCAGACGTGGCTTTTTTCCCTTTTTAAGGGCTGTTCTGTCTGAAAATAATGTTAGTGATGGTGATGCTTCATGTAGCAGATTGTTGTCAATGTCTGTGAATAGGCGAAGGAGTTAGACCGGTGTTGTGTGTACAGAAAGTCTTATACCTGTGCTCTGGTATGATGTTGTTAAAACCTCTTCTTGCAATCATGATAGCCCTGTCTGTAAGGTGCAATTTTAGACTCAATCTAAGCAGAAGTTTGTGACGAGGTTACTTCATGAGTTTGCTGTCAGTTAAGTTGCACAGTTGTGGGATGGGTGAAGCTATGTGCATGAGGAGGCTGTAGTCCTGTGGATAAAATTCACTATATACTGCATGTCTCTGTGTGTGTCTGTAAATAAGGTTATTTCCACAAGGAATTCTGTCTTCAGGGTTCTTCTCTGTGTGTTGTTTGTTGTTTGTGTTTTGTTGTTGGTTTGGTCGGGGTTTTTTTTTCCAACTCCACATGTGTTCTAGATTTCTGTAATAAGGTTCTAGCCTAGCCATAGATATCTGTATTATGTTTCTAAAATGATACAGCAATTCTGCAACTTTATTTTCCAGTACGTTTGCTTGTAGTGAAAGCTGGTTTAGTCCTTTCTTCAGGAAGTGTGTTATAAATGGGTTATTAACATTGCCAAGGTATGGTTTTGGTTTGGTTTTTTTTCCCCCACATGGGGATTTAGTAGTCTGCTCTTCTGTCATGTTTCTGTGTAATTCTTACCTGGATTGGGAAGTAAAAGTAGAAGAAAAATGCCTCAAGCTAATTAAATATATTCAGAGAAAATAAGATTAGAGAAGGCAGTTAGGATACATGGTGGGTATGAAATTCGTGAGAAGGACATGAAAGCTTAGACAAAATTGGAGCAGTATTCATATCTAGGTTTACGAATGGTTTTGGTGCATTCAGAGTTCTTACTTGAGACAAATGAGGTGATTTTGAGAGTCCATAAACCAGCGTAGGTCAGCTATCTGGATAAAGCAGCTGCAGGTTGAGGACAAAACAAACAGCAGTTGGAATGTTACAGGAGCAAGTACGCTGTATATGGAACACCGATAGCTTAGAGTAAAACGTTTTTTTCATGATGGGATAAAGCTGACTCCTGTTTTTAATAACTGAAATGAAATTCAAGGCACACTGAATTATGTCATGGACATCCGTCAGTGGGAGGGTGAGAGGTGGTCATGAGGGAAGAGCAGGGGTGGCCATGAGGGAAGATCATGACGGGAGAGGTGGGGCAGTTGCGAGGTGTGAGGGGACAGGAGAGGCGGCCATGAGGGATGAGGGGAGATGGTGGGGGACAGGAGGGACAGCCATGAGAGGTGAGGGGAGGGCAGGGGTGGCCATAAGGAAAGATCATGAGAGGAGATGTGGGGTGGTCTTTAGGTGTGAGGGGATGGGAGGGATGGCCATGAGAGGTGAGGGGAGATCGTGAGGGGAGAGCAGGGGTGGCCATGAGGGAAGATCATGAGGGGAGTGGTGGGGTGGCTGTGAGGGGAGATGGTGAGGTGAGAGCAGGGGCAGCTTTGGGTTGTGAGGGGTGGACATAAGGGGAGATCTTGAGGGGAGATGAGAGGTGGCCATGAGGGTTAGGGGTGGCAGCTATATAGTGTGGGGCTAATATGAGGGGGCAAATGAGGGGTGGCTGTGACTGGAGATCATGAGGGGCAGCCATGAGGGGAGATCAGTTTGCCGTCAGTGACATGGTTTAGCGGTGGGCTTGGCAGTCCTGGGGTGGCAGTTGTGCTCCATGGTCTTAAAGCTCTTTTCCAACCTAGTTGATTCTATGATTCTATGTATTGTTCTCGTTTATTTTGTAGGCAAGTAAATTAATGTATTGCATGAAAAATATATTTGAGATTTTGGACAAAGCTCTCGGGCAGTGTATTTATTATGCAAAAGAACTCTGTGTAGTGCCAAGGACTAATTCCTTGGTAAGAGTGTTATCAGAAAATACGAAGGTTAATGAAATTTTCATGAGGCTAAATATTCATTCTTACACCTTGTGTACAGACCTAGAAACATGGTAGTAACAAATACATGGTATAAAAATGACAGGAAAAAATGTGCCTGTATTATGTACTGGACTTAGATACTACCAACAAATACATCTCTGTAGGAACTCTGCAGTGATGAGTGTTCTGTAGTTTAACAGAGGGTATATCCAGAGAAGTCATGGGTCCCTGCACCAGGCTAACAGACCTAGAACTTGTTGAAAACTGTGGATTGTGTGTATCAGGAAGGATGCTGAATTGGAAGCAATCCAGGGGGCAAGTGTGAGGAATGATAATGGATTTTTGGGAGTTGATAAGCAAAAAAAAGTTCAGGAGAACTAAGCTCAAGTTCTGCTGTTTAGCAGCATGAACGAAATAGATTACATCCCATTTGAAATGTGTTTTTTGCTTAAGTAATTTTTATACCAGTGTTTTTGTCAGGTTATTAGAGTGGAGTGTGAGGTGTTTCTAAGTTGTAACTTGAACACGTTGGAAAGCTAAAGCAAAAAGACCTATCTTTCAAAAAAAAACTTTTGTAAGTGTAGGACATCTTTGTAAAATATAACCATGAGAAGCATGAATCATGATGTCATGGGAACGTTGTGTGCTATGCAGCATTAGAGTTGGTGAACCTGAAATGAAGGCTGCATGAGCCTTCATTTCAGTAGTAGGCTGTGCAGGTGGAGAAACTGATGAATAGTGAGGCATTGGAAGTTAGGGGTGGAGATGGAGTATCTTTTGATGGTGTCATGCCAAAGGAACCTAGACATAAATAGACATAGTATATAGAATATACTAATATTTCTAAACACTGAAAAAATAGGTGTACTTTTTTTTGTCTGTGGACCTACTATTCTGAAGGTTGTTTTTTTGTTTTTTTTTTAATTTATTTTTTATTCTAGGTCTCTGTTTCTAATTTTTTTTATGGAGAAAGGTCCAGCTATTTTTATAGGCAGCAGTAGTCATCAGCTTAGTAGCTTAGTCTGAAATTCTGTTCTCTGGGAAAAGCGAACAGAATAATTACATCTCTTTATTCCTGTGTTTATGAACACCAGATTTTAAACAGTTCCCCAAATATTCTGACTTTTAATTAATACATCCCACTGCAGATCAAATCTGCATTAGCCTGATGACATCGCTCCTGATGCTGACTCTTATTGCTGAATCCTGTACAAGCCTTTTAATTGACGCTTCTCCCAAAGTTATCATAGCAGGAAAAGATAAACTTTCAGTTCCTGGAAGAACTGGTATTTTCTTAGGTTTATTCTGGAATTCTAGAGGAAGAACAAGGGCATCTGAAGTTAGCTTATATTTTAAAATAGATCTATTTGTGAATCTGTTGGTCCAGCTGCCTTTATCTTAAAGTAGCTTAATCTTTTTTCTATATGCACAATCCATTAAGTGGAAGAGCTCACAAAAAGAAAAAATAGAACCCACGTGAAATATTTATAAGCCTGTGATCATTCAGGCTGAATATTATGGAGGTCTTCATTATTAGCAAAAAAGAAAATTTAGCTATATGTTTTTGAAGTGGGTAGGGACAGTTTGTGCTCAAGAATTCTGAAGACGTATTTATTTGTGGTTTGTTTGGTTTTAATACTGTTTTTATGTATCTAAACATATGACTCTTAAAGGGTGAAGTGTTGTTATTTTTTTTACCAACAATTTGATTCCTCTGAGTGGTCAACTGTCTATCTCTGTTTCTTCTTACAGAGCTAAAATCATCAGTATTTGAGGACTGCAAGAAAGAAGAAGAATGGAAGGTATAATTTTGTGGTATTGTTTGTAAGAATGTTGGAATCACTTGAACGAATTATCTGTATCACTGAGAACAGAACAAATAAGCATCATTTAGTGGCTGGCACTTTCACTTAGAATTATTTTCTATTCAGTTGATGGATTTTAGTTCTTTTAACTCAATCTCTGTATAATACATAGTCGAAAAACCAAATGGCTAAAATCATCGAATGCTTTGGGTTTGAAGGGACCTTAAATATCATCTAGTTCCAATCTCCTGCCATGGGCATGGATACCTTCAACTATGCCAGGTTGCTCCAAGCCCTGTCCAGCCTGGCCTTGAACACTTCCAAGGATGGGGCAGCCACAGCTTCTCTGGGCAACCTGTGCCAGTGTCTCCTCAGTAAAGAATATAGGACGAACAAATGGTTACTTGTCTTGATTGTTTTTTAAGGTTTGGCGGTGGAAATTGGAAGCTGTTTCTGTTTATCTTTTCTTTTGAAAGACTTGTACTTAATTTCAAACATGATGCTGCTATGCAATACATGTGGAGCAAGATTGAGCCATGCAATATCTGTTAGAGCTGCTTAAGCTGTAAAGCAGTTTTAGAGTAAGTACAGACATATTTAAGAAGGCTATAGGGTATATTAGCAGGAACTCAAAAGACAAAATTCAAAAGTTTTAAAATACCTTCTAGTGGGAGTAGTGGGACAAGCTACATTTAAGATGCAGCTCATCTTTTGAAATCCTGTATGTAGAGGGCAGCTTTCTGATGCTAATTGAGATTAATTTCCCACTGCAAAGTAGCTATATGCAGGTGATGATACAGATACCAGCTATATGCAGGTGAAAATGCACAGTAATAAAACAGATTTCAGCTTCAAATTTCCATGGCAAGTTGTGAAGGAAGTAACATGGGTTTACCATAGCCAATTAATCTATCTGAATACTTGGGGATTTTTTTGATTAGGTAATGCTTTTGGATGATTATACTACTAAATTACTGTCACAGTGCTGCAAAATGACTGATCTGCTGGCAGAGGGTATCACAGGTAAGCATCATTCTTTTTAATATACATATGCAATATCCTGATAATAAAAAGGGAAAAAATAAAATTGATAGTACCTTAGTAAGAAATTGTCTCAATTTTGTTGATGAAGACAAGTATCTGTGGGATATTAGACTAGCAGACTTCGTGCTTGTACAGTAATTGCCCAATTGAGCATTTTCTTTTCTTTTCTTTTCTTTTTTTTTTTTATGAAAAATCAAATGTTTCTCTGCCTAGAAGCTAAAGCCTTCTCTGTGGTAGTCTTTTTGTTAAAGATTGCAATAAGTTGGGTGTTGTTTGGTGTTTGTTTTTAAGCTTTTTAAAACTTTGGTTTGGTTGGGGGTGGGGTTTTCTTGGGGGCTGGATGTTTGCTAATGTCAACAGTGGGGTAAATGAGAAAGTTATCTGTCAGTTGAAGTTAAGGAAAAACAGGAGCTCAGTAAAGTATTATAGGAATGTTAGTAAAACATAAGAATGGGCAAATTACTCTCTGCATTTCTTCCTGATGTGTTCTGTAAGTCAGTCATATCTGCTGCTGCAAATTCATTTATGCTCATGCACAGTAGAGCTAGGAGGGCAGAGAAACTCAAGTACTGAAATCAAAATGAGAACAGGAGACAATAGAGAAACTGAGAGGTGTTTCAAGCAATGGATGTGACAGACGCAAGACTTTAAATGTAAGTTCTATGTTGTTGAGATACAGTTTAGTCTTTTCTTAAAACTAGAGAGCCTTCTGTAATAAAAAAAAAAAAACACCCACAAAAAAATCCCAACAAAAATTTGAAACTAAGTTATATCAATAATTACTTTAACTGGAATAAACCCATAAGCAATGTTAAGAGCAGTAAGATATTAGCCACTGCCAAAAGTGAGTAATAGGTGGGATTGTGACAGATCTTAGTTATGCAGTGTGCCTATTTAGACAAGACTTTGTTTTTTCTAAGTGTGTTTTTAAAAATGTATTTTCTCTGTAGTAAATTTCATGGACTTTTCCTCCCTACAACTTAAAAAAAAAAAAAAAAGTGTGTTTTTGCTATCATAAAGCACTTATCAAAGTTGCTTTTTATGATTGACCTTTTTGTAATGTTTATTAGTGTATCATCCTGCTGAGCTCTTTTTCTGCCTATTTTTGTAAATGAATATACAAAATGATTATTTAGACTTAGTTATTTCCGCAAGTACAAAGACTTCTTATTCCAGCAGTTCAGTGTAATGTGATTCTTCTGGAATAAGAGCGAAGATGTATACATTTCACCTTTTGTAGTATGTTTTTAATCATAAGAAGCACTACTTACCCCTTTGTAAGAAGCCTTCGGTGAGCATGTATCCTATTCATCAGTAGGAAACCTTTTATTTTTAGTGAGTACGCTACTGAAAAGAACCTGTCTTTCCACATCCAGATGTCTGACATTACTTATCTTCCTCGTTCCTCCCCCTCAAAATTCCTGAGCAATATGAATCACTGCATTCTCAAGCTAGTGTACAGCAACATTATGTAGTAATAGCTTTACTAAACAGAGAAAACCAAGAATGGAGTGAAACTGATTTGGTGAAAAGATCTAATTTGTGCCTGCAATTATATTGGAACAGAGTAAGTGCATAGGAAATAGGCAAACAAAGGACAGAAGAGGGTGTAGTCCAGAATAGTGCCTTGCATAGTTTCTTTCTAATTCTCCTTCACTGTGCTGGGAAAAGAACAATCTTGCTGAGTCAGTTCTCTTGCAAGATAATTCATATTGGGCCCCTTGGTTTAAGCAGGTTTGTATTGCCATACCTATTATTTGTGAGGGCAAAACTCTGCTTATGTACAATAGCCAGGAAAAAAATTAAAGATTTAGGTGACACTAGACTGAGAGTTGAAGAAGTCTTGTGGTAATTTGCTCTGTTGTAAACCACAAACAAAAATCAAGGCTAATCATTGCCACTAATTTTGTGGACAATTTGATAGGCGTTATTTTATCGCTTCTATGCTAAAATATGTATGGTGCTTTCCTTACAGATGCTGAAAGCTCTTAGTTATAAAAATGTAATATTTCTTACTTTATAGTGGTGGAGAATGTATATAAAAACCGCGAGCCTGTCCCACACATGAAAGCAATATATTTCATAACTCCCACCAAAAAGGTTAGTATTTTAAAGAAAATGTAGCAAGATCTTTCAGACTGAAAAAGCAGTCTTATTTTAAAAGTTAGTCACTGTGTACAACTATATAGTACTTAACTTTTTAACTTTGTGTGATGCTCCTCTGTATGATACTTAATTTTCCATGATGAAAAGACAGTGCAGTGTCACCATACAATATGTTGCAAACATGTGCCTTTTCATCAGTGGAGGCACCGTTTCATTGCGTACATGTTAGTAACCTCACTGAGAGAGATGCTGTCTCAAAAGAGTGATGCAATACATTGAAGAACAGAAGTCAAAGTAGTGGCTCTTATTAGAGATTACTTTTACTCCCTAAAATTTGCTGAGGGAATAAATCTCAGTACAGAGGTGGAAAATGATGCAAGTGTCCTGCTTTGTGTGTTTCCTGAAGTGATCCTGGTGCACAACTGACCGTCTTAATTTTTTTTTATTATTGGTCTGGAATTAAAATCATCTTGAGTGTATTATTATATGTTGATTTGCAGTATTCCTAAGTGGTACTGCATAGTTAAGAGGGCAGGAGGAGAGGAGGGAGAGGTTTTGTTTGGTGGGGAAAAAAGCAAAAAAATAATGTGTGGGTTGTTTTTTGGGTTTTTTTGGGGTTTTTTTGTTTGTTTTTTTTGTTTTTTTTAAACTTATTTTTCCTACCCCCCCTAAGTCTGTAGATGGACTTATTGATGACTTTATCACTAAATCATCCAGCAGATATAAAGCAGCATATGTGTATTTCACTGACTGTAAGTAAGCTTTTGTGTTGTAATTTTATAACTTTATATAGGTAAATAAGTAAGCTTCTCAACTTTCTTTCCTGTAGTTTAGTATGTGCAAATTGAGTCCTGTTTCTTGAGAGAAGATAGGAGACTCAAGTCATTAACCACATTTGGGTTGCCAGGAGGTGGTTACTATGCTGTATGGCGATAGTAATTTCTTGCACGATTACCAAACAGTCTTGATCGTTCCCCACCTCAGCTTTTAGTTTAGGTAATCTAGTTTTATGTCTAAAGTATTCAAGTCTTCTCCTGTGTTAGGGAGTGTGGAAGAAGACAATTCAAGTAAAACTATGTATCTCGTATAAACTAAATAGTACTCAAAAATACAAATGCGTAAGAATTTTCTGCCAGAACAGTGCATTGTAGTGGGCTATGTTTAGGTAGTTCCTTCAGACTTGTGCCAGCTTTTTCCTGTCCCTAAAAGAAGGTGCCTACTTAGCCCTTGCATGCATGACATTTTGCAAAGCAGAGACAAATAGTACAAATGGGGCTTACCTGACTGCATATACCTCTGCAGCCAGTCAGCGTGAATAAAATGGCACGTAAAGAAGGGAAAACAAAAAAACCCAAATGTGCTGCAGAAAGCAGGGGCTGAGTTGTGGCTCTCTGTGGATGGAGCATATCTGCTACCATGTGTTCTCAGAACAGTTACCAAATTACTATCCAAACCACCTTGGTTTCTTGTTTGATTTTATGCTGATGAAGCAATTCTTGTTCTGGAAAAATACTGCTATCTTGCTGTATGTTCCTTTGTTGGAAATGTTCAAGCTTTCAGTGTGAATGCTTACCAGAACTTTTCATGTCAGGAGTTAGAGAAACAGCTCTGTCATTTCCAGTATTTGTGTCATTTTCTGAAGTGGAATCCAGTGTAGCCTGAATACATTTGAGATATGTTATTAAATTCCCTATTTCTGTGTCTTGCTATGTACACATTATTTCTCTCTTTAACCTTTTTGTGGCTTGGGAAAAGTTTTTTCTCTCCTATATATGAGAAGAAATAGCAGAAACTTTTGCTTTGATAAAACCAATATCCTTCACTGCTGCAGACTGCTAATGAGTGTTCTACAACTTTGTGTGCCAAAAGCTAGTAAAAAAATTTGCCAGTGATGCTTCTTGAAAAAGATCTCGAACACAAAATATTGATTATACATTCTCTTTCACTTCAGGAAGATTTAGCAACTTTTTTGTATACTACTGTAAATTAGTTCTTAATTGCGAATTGTTCTAAATGCTGTTAAGCTTCTGAGTGAGTAAACAGCTGGAATATGCACAAATGATTTATACCTACAATCTTTTTCCTAGTTTGTCCTGACAACCTCTTCAATAAAATTAAGTTGTCTTGTGCAAAATCAATAAGGAGATGCAAGGAGATCAACATTTCCTTCTTCCCATATGAGTCTCAGGTAGGTTTCATTCTTCATCTCAACAGCATAAAATAGTCTGGAGAACTAATTTCGCTTATTGATGACCTGCTAGAAAGCAATTAAATACAGTGTAGTTTCTGGTTTTGTGTTTATTTTTTTAGCTGACAAACTGTATGTGAGACTTGTTGCCATTTTGGAATATTTCCAGTGCTTGCCTGTATTTTTCAGATGAAAACAAATGCTTTTGTACTCAAAGGCTTACTGTTTGCACTTGATCTCTTTGCCAGACTTGGAGTCAGTTGCAATGGAGAGGTCAGAGAAGGTATCTGTCCTTTAGGAGAAGTATTCTGGCTTGTCTCTAGTAAGCACCAAAGTTTGTCACTGCTTATACTGAGATGTTATTTTGACAGACTAGGTAGATTAGTGCATAGGAATAAGTAAAACTAACTGCTTGGTGAAAGTCAGAAAAGGAGCGCAAATGGATGAAGAGAACTGAAGGGGAATGGAGCAAAACCGAAGTCTCACAAAAGACAAACAACAGCTGTAACAACTTGGTGAATTTTTTCTTGAAAATTTTCTTAAAAATTAGAGACCACCAATGTAAAGTGAGTGCTGTTCTTGTGAACCCACACAGTGGGTGTTGAGTTGCAGGATAATTTGCTGCTTGTGCACTGTATCACATACAGAAGGCTGAAATGCACTGTGATATTCACTAATACAGTCAACACCCAGACTCTGTCCCCTGTTGGAAATTGTAGATCTGAGTGTGAATGTTTCCTACAAGTCTTTCCTGTATTCTTCAAACCTTATGAACGTATCAAAGGTCAGAACTCTTTTGTATACCAAGTGGCAGGTGAATATAGGAATGGTTGCTGCTATCTATGCCTTACTGTGATAAAGTTTCCTAGTTTGACAGCACACTCCTTTTTACAATAAAGGTGTTTTATTATCTAGATTGAGAAGCCATCAGAGAATGGCTCAGCTTTATATGCTTAGAATGACATCATATGGTATGGAATATCCCTTGGGTCAGTTGGCGTCAGCTGTGTCCCCTCCTAGCTTCTTGTGCACCCCCAGCCTGCTTGCTGGTGGAGTGGTGTGAGAAGCAGAAGAGGCCTTGACTGTGCATAAATGCTGCTCAGCAGTAACAAAAACATCCCTGTGTTATGAACACTGTTTTCAGTTTTTTAGTTTAGTATTCTCAGTATTTTGGGTTGTGAGAACATTTTGAATCCTTTGCAAAGGAGCAGAAAATGCTAACTAGTTTTCCTAATTTAAAATCTGTGGGCCTGCTTTCTGGGGTGGTAAGAGTAAATAATCAGACTGTACTCTGGGCAAAGTCCAAGTGATTATCTACTAGAATGAAACAAAATCTTTATTTGGATGGTTGTTCCTTTTTGGCTGTGTAGTTACAGAGTCCATCTGAAGCTGGAAAAAATCCACTTACTGACAATGAGATTTGTTCCCATGTTTGCATTCCATTTATTAAGCTGTTGAAAAAGTTTTTCTTCTGTGTAGTACTAAACATCTTATATCAATGTTTAATGCTTTAAAGAATTTCAGATCTTGGAGGTGAAGTCTTAATATAATAAACAGATATAATATATAAAATTGTATTTTAAACAAATTTACCTTGATACCTTCTATGATCATTCTGGTATTGCGTTGTATGGCTCTCTATGAGACACTGGATGGTGTTTAGTTCTGCCTGATTTGGGTCCTTCCCGTCTGTACAGACAGTATGCAATTTGAAAAATACAGTAATTTATATAGGAGAGGAGAGTAATAGCAGAAAAGAGGGTAAGAACAAGAAACAGATGAGCTTAACAGGGCAGAGAAAGAGGACTGAAGTGTTTTTGTTGTTGTGGTGGGTTTTTTTTAATGGCATTTTGCTACAGCATGTATTTAAAGTATTAGCATTTATTTTAGTAGGTATTTATCATTAAGCAATTTAAGTCATTGTTTTTCTTGGTTGTGCTTTACATAGGTATTTACTCTCAATGTCCCAGATGCATTCTACCGCTGTTATAGTCCAACTCTGGAAAAGACGAAGGATAAAGACGCTGTAATGCAAGTAATGGCTGAACAAATCGTTACTTTATGTGCCACGCTGGATGAGAACCCAGGAGTACGATATAAAAGGTGAGGCAAAAATAGTGTTACATAACGTAGTTGCTTTTGCTTATAGGATTTCCCACATTGTTTGGTAGTAGCCTGAGGCTGCAGCCTGGTTTCTTTTATTGTAGATTAATTGTTTTTAATTCACAGCTCTGAAATTTGAGAATGACAGGAATTTGTGAAGTGTAAGCAGAGCAATATATTATTTTTCTGTATGTATTCATATATTCACTTAATATACCCTGGTTTGTTATGAACTGTTTGTTTTATATTTGGTCTACTGACTGAATTGGAAATAGTTAGAATGGAGTTTGGAAGCTGCTTGTGAAACCAGAGCATCAAGCTAGGGAGTTCCTTCTGATTTGATGGTAGCATTTTAGTGGTTTTGATGAAGAAAATTTAAGTTATTTTTGCATGCTTCCTTTTTTCCCAGTGGACCATCTGATAAAGCCTGCAAACTTGCACAGCTGGTTGAAAAAAATCTTGAGAACTACTACAAAACTGATGAGCAAAGCCAAATAAAGGTAAAAAGTAAACTGTTTGCTTACTTTTTATAAGTTTGGGGGAAAAGAACTAATCTTTACAGTATGTTTTGATAATAAGTTCTACAAAACCAGGTTTTGTTTCTTAATAAAGGCAAGTAGTTGCCATGTAGTTGGTTTTTGTGTATGGAAACAGCTTAGAGATTGTAACTGAAACAATAAATCTGTATGTAAGCAAAAGTAATCTGTGTGATCAAACTAATTGATCAAAAAATTGGCCCTATTATAATGTAAGGGATGATACAAGCCTGAAGAAAAAGTGGGTAACTTGTTTTAACATCACCTTCCATAGGGCTGCGGAAGAAGGGTGTGTGTATAAGGGGCTTAATTGCAAAATTGAAATGCCTCCCATTAAGGGATTTATTGTCCACAAAGATACAGCTTTTCACATACATAATGTTTTTGATCTGTCACTATAGACTGAGGCAGATTAGGGCAGCTGCTGAAATGTGAAAGTACAGGGTAAACAACTCTGACTTAGTGCTGTGCCACTCTGCCACAGAAATAAATGTAACTGATGCTACTGCCGCTTTACTGAACCCCAAAATGAGACTTTCGGTTGAATGGTTGGACGTGAATTTTTCGGTGTTGCAGCACAATATAGGTAGTCTGGTCTGAAATACAAACAACACACTTATTTGTGACATGTCAGTGGGAGGCTTTTTTTCTGTTTTTCATATATATATTTTGTTCATCAGGTGAGATCACTGAATGGATTGCAAGGGGCTAAAAGCATTGCCTTTAAAATTGGTGTTTATAGCCACTGTCTTCTGGTTATCATCCAAATGTTTGCTTCTATTTATGTTGATTAACACTTAGACTATACTCTGTAGGGTTTTTTCAGTTAGTTTTCCAAAAATGTCTGCTGTAGCTTATTTTAAATAGACTTAACATGCATTAACTTTGTACTGTCTATTAACTTTACATTTATTTGATGGCTTTCTAGGCTAAAACCCATTCCCAACTAATAATAATTGATCGTGGCTTTGACCCAGTGTCAACTGTCCTTCATGAGCTCACCTTCCAGGCAATGGCATATGATCTGCTACCAATTGAAAATGATACTTACAAGCAAGTACTTAAAGAAAAAAAAAAAAATCTAAACACTTTAGTCTTGATTATAAAATCTATGGAATTGTTTAGCTGAATTGCACCATAGGAATAATAGCTGCTTATGTTACATAAGGGTTGCTTCACTTTTTATTGATCTTTCCTTTTGGATTTGTAACTTCCTTTTTTTCTTAACTTCCTCATTTATTTGAGATTAGGTAAGATCTATCTAGAATTTTTTGGTAAGTTTTGAGTCTAACAAATTCAATTTTTTTTTTTTTTTTTTTTTGTTTTTTTAAATAAAAAGGACATTGTACTAGACTTGAAGCAAAACCTTAGTAGTGGATGTTCAACTTCTCTACCTTTTCTTTAGTATTTTCAACCTTCCTGGCCTAACAAGGCAAACAAAACCAGTAATCAAATACTGAGAAGAAGCTTAGCTAATTCTAGGGAGTGCTCATTTCTATAGCTCCAGTCATATAATTTGTGTAGTTGTTATAATTTTCATGTTTTTTCCCTAAATGCACATTTAGTTAAGCCACGTTCAATTTATAAGCATTATTTTATCGCTATTTGGAATAGTGTGACATGTTTTTGTGTAATGTATGCACTTTTTCGGATTGTTCTGACACCAAAGATACTGGTAAGACTTGGCTTTCTGACGACCCGCTAGAGCAAATGAGAGCTAATCACCTCATTGTTGAGTTAAGCGAAGAGGGATGGATATCTTTTGTCAAAAACATTGGGTGAATGTTTTTAAAGCACATGTAGAATTTGATGAATCTGAAATTTGCTGGGTATGAATATATAGTAGAGTGTTTTCTAAGTAGTCATGATCTGACTTTCTCAATTAATCTTGTAATTTTTATTTTTTTCCTTTCTGCTCTCTGGCCATATGCACTGTGAGTTTCTGTAAATGTGAAAATGTGATGTAGTAAGATTGTACTTTGTAGAAAAGTAGTAGCTGGTCTGTAATGCTGTGAAGCATGGTTCTTGTGCATGTAAAATAATTAGTCCTAGTCTATTTTGTTGGTGAGTGGGACTTCGTTTTCCTTCAGAGATAGAAAAGGTCCTGGAGTAGATACAGAAAGCTGCACTTTGCAGTCTCAATGTGTACTACTTTGCACACAGCTTGCATTTGAAGCCAAAGGGAGGTTGACATTGGAAGCTGAAGACAAATTGAGGTGTATGTGAATGTATGATTGAAACTCTAGTTATCACTGGTTTAAAAGAAGCTATTGCCTCTAAGAGTCAGTCTAAAAGTCATCTGCTGCTTCTATGTTCACAGACATTGTCTGTGAAATCCTATGTAAATTATATTGTAGGGCCATAGCTGTGTTATCGTGGGAGGGGGTTGGAACTCAAACCAAATAACTCTCTGAATTTTCTCTTGGAAGATACAAAACAGAAGGGAAGGAACGGGAGGCAATTCTGGAGGAAGATGATGAGCTCTGGGTGAAGATTCGGCACAAGCATATTGCAGATGTGATAGAGTATGTGACTAAAATAACAAAAACTAGTTCAAATGCAAGTTATAGAAGTTTGAGAGGGAATGTGTTTGAGCTATTAATTAGGAATGCAGGCAGTAGCGAAGATGGTTTGCAATATGGACTGCAGCCTTTTAAATAATCAATTCCAGGGAGAAAGCATACTTTCAGAAATAGAAGTATGTACAGAAGTATACGATTTTACTTATCTTAATTACAGTTCTTGAGGGAAATGGAAATAAAATTATTTCCTGAAAAGTGTCTTCAAATCTTTTAAATCTGAAGGGATTATATTGCATAACATACTTACAAGTTATTGCATCAAATGATGTGAAGATATCGTAAACAGAATGTTTTAACTTAAATTTGTTTCCTTTGTCAAAACCCACTCTCTTCTATGAAGCAGACCTGTATTTGAAACTTTTACTTTAATTCAGAAGTTCTTGCACAGTTCTGTTGAGATTTTAAGTAAAGATCTTAAATCTTTAAGAACTGGGGTGCTGTTGCATTTGATGACTTACCTTTTTTTTTTTTTTTTCCCCCTCCTCCCCCTCAGGGAAATACCAAAACTTTTTAAAGAAGTTTCATCAAAAAGAAAAGCAGCAGAAGGAAAAGTAAGTTCTTTAAATTATTAATTATTATTGTTTTTCCTAGTAATTTAATTATTTTCAGCTGATCAGATAAATGTAATTCATGGACCTATTACAGAAATTAAGGCTTATCTCACTGGCAGTTTTTGGAGGGTGTGGGCGACCAAGGCTGCAACAGGGAGGGGAAATAATAATATTAAATATTGGTGGGGGGAAAAACTTCAACTTGTATCATTTCTTCACAGGTATCAATATCTGCTCTGGCCCAGTTAATGAAAAAGATGCCGCTTTATCGTAAAGAGATTAGTAGGGTAAGGGGTCTTTTGTAACCACAACTTCACAATAAATCATTTTGTACGCTGTAATATTCTGTGTTGTTGAAGTCTGGCTCTGTCCTGACATTTTCCGGGTAAATGCGTTATATAACTTTTCTCCAAATTAGTATGTTCTCCTACTGCAAAATTGTGAGAAGAAAGCTTTATTTCCAGGTGTTTCGCTTTAGTGTGTAAAAAATCTACTTTAAATGATTTGCATGCTTTGAGGATGGAAGATAGCATAGCTGCTTAATGTTTTAAAAGGTATTATGGGAGTTAATCTCTGTCGAGGATAAACCACAGAAAATGTGTGTTGGTATTGAAGGATAGTTGAAGGGTTGACTCTTGTAACCAGTGAAAATGATTGCTTCATGTGTTTACAAAAAAACCAGCAAGTTATGGCAGCTTGTAGTAATTTTTTGGTTTTGGCCTTCTAGCAAGTTATTCATCTTAACTTAGCAGAAGATTGCATGAGCAAGTTCAAATCCAACATAGAAAGGCTCTGTAAAACTGAACAGGTATGTTGAAAATAAACCCCCACAAACCAAACAACAACTTACTCCAGATGTGACTTGTTTGTCTGCAGGAGGAAATGCTTGTTCTCAGCTGACAACAGTAGTGTGTCTGTTGCCTGTTGGATTTTTTGGGTTTTTTTTTTGAGGGAAAAGCATTAAATCGAAGTGAAAGATACAAGGCTCTTACTCTGCCAATAAAGGACTTCTGTTTGTTGACTTTAAATCTGGCTGATTTGTATAAGGATAATCTTTGTTTTCTTTGTTCAAAACTACTATGAAGTTGCCTTACTAAGAAGCAAGCCCTCTTAAAATGTCTGGGTAAAGCACCTGCTAGGGTGAGGCCTTATATTGTGCTTGAGTTAAAATTTACAATTTTTATTTATATGAATTCTAAATATCAAACAGTTCAAAATCTTTGAGTGTTACGTAGTGTTATTATAATACTGTAACTATTGAAATAATTGTGACAAAGACTTGTCACACTGAATTTAAATTGATGCAGCTTGATGGTTTCCTGAAACCTATGGTTTCATAAAAATGCATTTCAAAACACACAAAACAAAGGGGTGGGTGGTTTTGGTTGGTTGGTTGGTTTTCTTCTGGGTTTTTTTTGTTTGTTTTTTGTGGGGTTTTTTTGTTTTTTTTTTTTTGTGTTGTTATTTTTTAATGACTACTCACTAAACCATGTGGGTTTGTTTTGGTTTTTTTTTTCCCCCTTGTTTTGTTTTTGGTTTTTTTTTTTTCCCTTTAATTTAGGACTTGGCTCTTGGAACTGATGTAGAAGGTCAAAAAGTGAAAGACTCAATGAGAGTCCTCCTTCCAGTTCTGCTCAACAAAAGTCATGAGAGCTATGATAAAATTAGAGCTATTCTTCTGTACATCTTTAGCACTAATGGTATGATAAGCTACCCTATTTTGTTGTTGTTGTTGTTGTTTCTTTCAGTGGTATGGACTTCAGCTCAAGTTTTGGGCTAGTCCAGTGTTTTTAGTTAAGCAGTTGTATTGGAACTGATGGACAAGTTTGAAAGAAATACTGTCCATCCTCTGTAGCTTCTCTTCTCAAATGAGTAGTGAGGTACTACTGGTAAGGAGTTAAGACATTCAATGTAAGTGCAGATCCATACAGTGTTTAGGCATCATTCCTGTTCTTGGATGTTGGCAACAGTTTAGATTTTCCCCTTTTCACTTAGTATTGAAGCTGTTAAAGGGGGAGCTCCATGTCTTGCAACCTGAAAATTAACTCGGTGGGGAAGAGCTTCTAGTAGAGGAGTAGGAAATTTGTATAATGTTAGTCTGAGAAACTATTATAGTAACAATGAGTTTTGATCTCACAAATGGACAAAATTTTATCTAAAATAGAGTGTTGTGTTAAAGTAGACTGGACAAACAAAACAAAAAATCTTGGACTAAGTAACAGCCCAGAATGTGTAAGACAAAATTGGTGTTACTCAGTCACATGGTTATTAAGTTTTATGTTTTCCTTATGTCAAAGGAACTACCCAGGAGAACTTGGACAAGCTGATCCAGAATGTTCAAATAGAAAGTGATAGTGATATGATAAGAAATTGGAAATACCTTGGCGTTCCTGTTATTGCCTCAGTAAGAACGTATTCATTTATTTTGTAATTTCCTACAACCCAAGCACTTGACTACAGCTCTCTTACCTTTTCAAAGTAAGATACCTATAAAGTTCCCTCTACAATTGTCAGCTTGTGACTTCAGCTAGTTGGCTTTGGATAGTGCCAACTTTCTCAGTTCCTTGTCTCTGAAATTAGTACTTCTAGTGTATCCAGAATTCTACATGTAATAATTATTTGTTGTTATTGTTATTTCCTGAGAATCTCCTACTGTTCCCCTTCCCCACACTACTAATTGGTAATAAGTTTCAAAAATCCAATTCACTGTATAATACAACCTTATTTTGAAAATGTTTTCAGTCTGCTGCTCAGCAGCATAAATACCCAAGGAGGGACCGTTCTTCAGAAGAAACTTACCAACTTTCTAGGTGGACGCCTGTCATTAAAGATGTTATGGAGGTAAATCTGACCAACTAAGTAATGCATGGGTGCAGTGCAGAAATTTACTCAAGTGGGCAGTTGCAATCAGTTTTTACAAATTCTATAGTATCTTGAGTTACTGCTGTTAAATATGCCTGTTTAGCAAAGTGATCACTTGTACACTGTCTGTACTACAGAATGTTAGCCTGCTGTGTTCCTTTTAAAGGTGATGCAAATAAAAGTGAAAGCAAAAAGTCTTTTTGAACATCTTGTCCTGTGGTAGGCAGTGTTCAGTAACTTGAAGAGCTAGATTTTTTTTTTTTTTGTGGGTTCCCCTCCACACAATGGTTCTTAAAACTGCAATTCAAATCTAAACTGTAGATTAGCAGAGGCTGGGAAATACTACTTGCCAGAGGTGTAGTTGCTCTATTCTTAAACCTCTTCCTAAGCATGAGTTAGTGACATATGTTGGACAGAATTGTGAGTTCACTGGATCTTTTGTCTGTCCTAGTGCTGTCATTTGTAGATTCTTGGTGACTTTCACCCATTCATTTGTGTCTTCAGGGGACCCTAACTTCGCTCATATACAACTAAAGAGAAATCAGATATGTTAGGGTCATTACAGATAAAGAGCTGCTAGTGAAATCTGAGCAGTTAAATCAGTAGAGTGTTTATGAAGAAAGCATTGTAATAATTTTTGAGCATTTTGTTACATAGGACTGTAGTTCATGAGGTGCTGCTTGCAACTGGCTGTTCTAAGAAATTGCATGTGCTGGCATTAAATTCCACTTAGACATCTTTACTGGAAGTTTGAACTTGGTGGATTTTAGGTCTATGTGGCTGTTTCAAGTGAGTCTCTGTTTTGCCCTTCAGGATGCAATAGAAAACAAACTAGATTCAAAAGACTGGCCTTATTGTTCCCAGTGTCCTCCTACCTGGAATGGTTCAGGAGCAGTGAGGTAAACTGTTTAACTTCCTGAAACATAATTTACCCATTTATCAGTATTTTTCTCATGTACATTCTCAAAGTGTGCTCGCTAAGTAGTGAAAAAACGTATTTAAGGTAATACTTGTGTAAAACATGTATGTTTTTCATCTAAACTATACTGACCTTTGTTGTTTAATAATTCTTGGCTGTATATAGCTTTTTAGTGGAGTATCTCTGTTTTGCTTCAAAGTTAGAAATAACATTTCTGTATTCCCAGAATGAGAAGTTTAAACCATTGAGCTTTTTAGTGTGAAGTAGTTTCAGGAATGGATTATTGGTATAGTGTGACTTGGGCAAAAAGAATGTGTTTGTTTATTCTGAAAGTTATTTCTGCTGTGGTAGCAGTGGTGTCATTCTTCAAGGTAATGACTTCAGTAAGTAAAAATTAACGTCTCTAGGTTGTCTCATTAGGGAATAAGGGCCTGTTGGACATTTGACCCCTGTTGTCAGGGGATGACTTAGACAAGTCCAGAAAAGTTGAAGGTCTTGGAATGAATTCTCTGCTAATAAATGTGAAAGTGTGTTCCGTGTACTTGCTTATTTACTGAGTAGTACTGAGAGGTTATTTTGGGATTATTTTTTTTAGCTCCCTAATCTGTACTGTCCCTTCTTTCTTTTTTTAATCCCATGAGCTCTTGAACCTCATGATCAATACCTGCCAATTTAACAGCTTTGTCACATTTGATAGTGTTACTTAAATG
This sequence comes from Nestor notabilis, assembly GCF_000696875.1. NCBI lineage: Eukaryota > Metazoa > Chordata > Aves > Psittaciformes > Psittacidae > Nestor > Nestor notabilis. The sequence goes on along the minus strand of NW_009918016.1, from coordinate 19,199 downwards.
GTGTGACAGCTGAATAGAGATAGGAGTGTTCCTATCACAGGAATGCTCATTGCACTAATCAGATGCAGGAATTCATAGGGAGGGAAATTTATACACATCCTAAGATTGGAGATGATGCTTAAATTGGAATTTGTATGTTATGGAATACAAGTCAAAAGGTACAGATGCACAGCCTTGGGAAAATATTTTTTCTCAGCCTTTGGAACATAAGGACACACGATGATCAAGGCAAGAAAACACTGGGGCAAGTCCCTGTACGTTGTAACTGGATCTGTATCTTACAGGCTGATGCAATGTGAGAATCTTTCAGACACCCTAGCAAAGAGATCAGGGCTCGAGATGATTTAACCTGAATCTGCAATTTCTGTATCTATGTTAGTGTATTTTAAGTGACTTTTTTTTTTTCCTCCTGGCTATCTGAATCTTACTTAATATAACAGCCAAGTATTTTTTAATGAGAGACTCTGTTCATGTTTAGAAACTGAAAAATCTAAGACTAGCTTTTTCAAATGAACGTCTCATGAGTGGAATTGCCAGCATGCAGAATTAAGTTGCTTGGTAGAAGTCCTTTGTCTGCATGTGTGTGTGTGTAACATTTTTTGCTTTGTATTTATTTTCCCCCATGTGATTCTGAATAGTTTCAGTAATATGGTAACTTGTTCTCATTAAAATTCTTTGAATTATCAATTTGTCTAAAGTTTTTTTCTAAAATGATAATCAAACCACGAACTGTATGACAGAAAATTCTACTGCTTAAGTGTATTATTTTTACCAAAATTACTCAGTAAAGCTATATAAATGTCATCTTATGAAATCTTTCACAGTGCACGCCAGAAACCTAAGGGTAGTTATAAAGACGAGCGAAAGAGTAGTGCAAGACTGATTATATTTGTGATTGGAGGAATTACATATTCTGAGATGCGCAGTGCTTATGAAGTTTCTCAAGCCTACAAGTCTTGCGAGGTTGTTATTGGTAAGCTTGATTTGGGAAAAGGGTGGTAGGTGGGGCTTTACTGCATGTGTTTTTGGAAAATGTAAGGATCTTTTTTTTTTTTTTTCTTCCATTCCCTGAGTTGGTTCAGCAAACTAGTACTATAGCAGCTGTCTTTCTTAAAACTATGCATTTAGAAGTATCTTTTCAGTTTATCTAGATTGCTTGGTGGTTGGTTTTGTTTTCAACCAAATGTTAGGGACAATAAATGCCATTATGCTCTATGGAAGAGTCATCATGAATTATTTTAAAGAAGTACATTATTGAAGTAGCCTGAAGTATAGCAAAAAGGATTTAAACAGACCTGTGTTTTCTTGCATTATAGCTGGCAAACCAGTGCAAAATTATTCTTTTGGGGAGGTAGGGAAGCTAAGTATCTTTAAAAAACAAATAAGCAAGCAAATGAAACAACCACTCCCCCACCCTCCCTCAAAAACCCCAAACCAAGGAACAAACCAACCCCAAACCAACCAAACCAATACAAAATAACTTTTCAGTGTAGATCAGTTGACTTTGCAACATCCTTGAGTTCTTGTCATGTGTTCGTTTCTAGGGACTTTATGCAAACCACACCATGATTTATAGCTTTTGCCCTAAAAAAATGAAGCAATTGCCCTAATCTGCTTAAGATTCCACAGTAAATGCATGAGTTACCAGCTGGGGTAGTAATCTGTCAGTTAATACTTCAGGTGCAGCAAATGCTTGTTCCATCAGCTCCTGTGCTTCAAATAATCATTTCATGTAATGCTGTTTAAATTTAGGTGCTAAATCATTTGCTTATATGGAATGTCAAAACAGAGCTCCAAAATACAGAACCTTACCAGAGACCTGTATCCATCTCCAGTGGCAGCTGCTATCCGGATGCATGGTCATCTAAAGCATTCTGAATTGCTTATGATACCTATGTCTAGGAATTAAATTTAGTCTTGAGTTTCAAAAAAGATTAAATCTATCTACTATAATTTTAAATAAATGAATACTCTTTTAAAGCAGTGACAAGTTTGATTCTGAGATTGAGAGTCTAGCTGGGTTTTTTTGTTGTTTGTTTGTGTTGTTTTGGTTTTTTTGGTTGTGGGTTTTTTTGTTTTTTTTTTTTTTTTTTTTTTTTTTTTGTTTTTTG
>NW_009918016.1:14421-17073 GCF_000696875.1 Nestor notabilis | reverse complement strand
GTGTGTTTTTTTTTTTGTGTTTTTTTTTTTTTTTTTTTTGTTGTTGTTGTTGTTGTTTGGTTGGTTTGCTGATTTCATCAGTGGTAGCTGAGGTAGGTTTAATGCTGGTCCTAGTTCTGAGCTGCAATCAGAAGACCAGGACAACAGGAATGTAGTTTAGCAAGATTGTTTCTTCACCTGACACTTGTTTACAAACCCACAGTGAGTTTAGGTCACTCTTGCTGTAGTATCTGGCACTAATTTTCCACAGCACCATCCTCACTTCTGCTTAGAGGTTATTCTTGCAGTTTTGTTAGTAATCCTGGTCTTTGAGGGAAGGTACTACCTACCAAATTTCCATTTAGTTTACTGCAAGATGAAGTCTTCCTGTGTTCCTGATTCAGAACTCAAGGATTAGTAGCCCATTTAGACTATTAAAACTAAAGGTTCAAGACAGCCCTGATCTTAAAGAGTTAAAGAGTTCCCTTTATAACTCTAGGGTGACTCTTCATGGCAAAAGTTACAATGACTCTGTATGACAACAAGAGAGTAGTTGTGCACTCTTGAAGAATTATAAGGGTTTTCTTTTCTGCTCCAGACTTGGAATTTGTTGCAAACTTTTCAAGGTGATGTTAGTCAGTAAGAGCCAATTTTCTGTAACTGCTATTTCTGTGGAAAAATACTGTTTGAGACCTTCTTTAGTCCAGATAGTTTCTTGAATCTAGGTTGAAAGCTTGTTGTTACCTCCCCCTTTAACAGAATGAGCACATTACTTGCAGGCTGGAATAAATGTGTACAGCAGAAGTGGCCCAAGGCTTAGCCTGTGTTTCAAACCAGGCAGAGCAGGGACTTGAAACTTGTATCCAAAGTAAGAAACCAAGTCTGGATGTCTCAGTGTGTGGAAAAGGGACACCATCTACTTAATGTTGACACTTACAATGACACTTTATATGATAACACCTGAAAACACTTTGAGCTGTTATTTAGTTTTCCAGGTACATTAAAAAAACACCAGCATGTCCCCAGTTTATTTATTTATTTATTTATAAAGGGAATGTCCGAAATTCTGACTTGCAGACTGATACAGTTAATAATTCTCTTCTTTTGTCAGGTTCTACTCATATTTTGACACCTAAAAGACTACTGGATGAAGTCAAGAGCCTTGGTAAACACAAGGATATGGTCTGCATTAAGGATGAATAGAAGTGGTGATGTTAATGATGCATTAGGAAAAGACAAATAGTATGTACATATTATTACGGAACTGAGTTTTCTTAATACCGTACCAGGACACTACATGATTCTGACTAATGGAATGTCACTTTGTAATTTAAATTTGCTGCTTTTTTGCGCAGGGAATAGAAGGCAGAGGGAAAAATCAGCATGTGTGTCTTAGGTTGTATTTTGTATAGACAGTGTTACACTGTAAGTGGTTTTTCAGAAGGGCATGTTCATTCCTAAGAAACGATGCTAGATGTTATTGTGATTATGTCTAGACCAGAATTGTCTGAGAACTGTGAAACCTTTCTGTGATAGAGTTTATTTCTACAAATGACTGAATTAAGGGACTAGGTTCTTAAGTAGAGGCTTCAGGAGAAAATTTGGAAATACAAGTTTATGATAAATATATTTCACAGTGTGGTGTCTCAAGCTATAGTATTTTCTGTAAAATATATCACTCTTTAAATATATGTAACTGTGAAAAATCAAGAGGTTTTTTTAGATGGTGGTGGATAAGGTATAAAGTTAATCACAAAAGTACTAAGCAGCTCTAATTTCAATAAATAACCAGAGAAATGCTGTTGAACTGTGCACTGAAGTACACTTTATATTTAAGTAATACAGGGATTATTACTAAAGCTTTTCAAAAAACTTCATTTCTTACAAAATTCCTTATGATTGTGTCTACATAGTCTGTCTGTTTTAGAAGTTGAATTGCTCGTAATATATAAGTTCCAAAATTTTTAGCATAAATCCCTTTTTGAGGGAGTGGGGGCAGCACTAAAGGAGAGGAAAAGAAGCAGTTCAATTTTTCAAATGTCTTGGTACTTTAAAAAAATAAAAGCAAAAAGCAAACCAAACACCAAAACCTGATGCATTCAAGAGATTTACTGTTTTCTTCTACTTTGTTACATACTAAGAAAGAAATACATGAATTTGTGTTGGAGGGGATCAAGTTCTAAATTATATTTATTCTATAATACTGGTAATGTTTAGATTTGTCTTGGAAAATCACTTCAGTAATTAAAATATGAACCTTTTAAAGGGATGTTGTAATGATGTGCCTTGAAATGTTTGTTGTATGTAGAATCTGAGAGAAATGTGTTTGTAAAAAAGATAAGATTACTCATGGCTTTTTATTTACATTTTTGGCAACTGTAAGGGTATTAACTTTTTGTTTTGTAGAAGGTTTTGTTTCTTTTCCCTTAATTTTGCCCTCAGGTTAACTAGTAAAGAGAACATTTTTTGCTAGGTAAGTTCATTCAAAGTTAATTAGAAGGTGGAAAAGGTCAAATTCCTTCCCCCTGCATCAGAGAGGGATGAAATGGGAGAACATTATGTAATGATTCTAGAATGTTGCAGGACATGGTGCATGATGAAGGTAAGTGGCTATGGCTTTCAAATGTACATATGTGAGTTAAACATAAAGTATTCTGATTTTATTTTCAGCAG
>NW_009918016.1:0-14390 GCF_000696875.1 Nestor notabilis | reverse complement strand
AATACAGGAACAACACCTCTTTAACTGGTTCATCAAGCATCATGTGCATCAAAACATCAAAAAAAAAAAGCTAGCAGAGGTATTTATAGTGTTTATCTGAATTCTAGTTTCTAACTGTAAATATCACAGTAAAAATCCAGAGTAAAAGTATGTATTTAGGAAATGCAGTGCTCAACACTTGTTTAGTAAAGATGCACACTTTGAAATCAGTGTTAAACAATTAAACTTAGGAGTCCTTACACTTGGGCAAGAACCACCCAAGTTCAGTGTAAAAGCTGTACGTAATTGCAATTTTTTTTCATACTCTGAAAACTTAAAAACAATAAATACAGAAAAAAAACCTGCTATCAAAGTGTCCTACTTAAGGACTGAAATAATTGAAATACAGTAGTATATAAAATCCATTGTATTGATGTTGAGAGTTGCAGAAATACTAGCTTGAAATGTTGGATTACTTCTGTGTATTCAGCAAAGCTGGAAGCAGACACTTGGAAAAAGTCTAAGTGCTATCACCAGCTCAAAATTTGATAGCTGATGAGACTTAGGACACTTGACTTCTGGAATCTATCACCCATTGTTTCTAGAAGGAAAAGCCAAAACTTACTGTAAAGATGGATTAAGAGAGATGCTTTAAGAAAAGAAATCTGACAGCGATATGTAGGTGAAAACAGCTCCTGGTTTGTCGCAGGAGCTTGTGAAGGGGGTGGTGGTGGTGGTAGTGGATTTCTTGTAAAGATACTTACTTGTTTTCCCAAGGATGATCTTGGTTACTTTTCTAGATCAAAAATTGTTTTATCAAGATCAAGAATTGGAAAGAGTTGTATCAAGATAAATTTATCCCCCCAAACCCTAATATTTTAGAGTAAATGTAGAAGGTATATTATAATTTTGAAAGTTCCTGTTTTCATTTTATATATCTTAAAATAGCTACCTAGCCCATACATGTGGGCCCAGAATCACATAAGCACATGTTGGTCTGATTTCCCCTAGATAAATTGCACTTGGAAATCTCTTTAGTGTTTCTTAAGTTGAACCTAGAAATCTGGACAAGATGCAGAGATGATGAAAAGGAAAATCAAAGGTATGGAATGATTTCCATGTCAAGAATGGCTGGAATAGGATCCTTGATCAAAAGGAAAAGAAGTGAGACATGGTGCAGTAATAGCATGTTTAAATTGTTTTATTGGGGGGGGCAAAAACCTTGACATACATGAGAAAAAAGTCTTTTTGGGGCTATTAAAGACATTACTGTTGATTGGGACGGGCTCTGAGCTTTCAGTTTGCTGGAGAATGTTCTAAGGAAATACCACTACATGCTTGTCTGCTGTTTTGTAATTTTTTCTTGGGCATTTGCTGTCAGGCCTGGGACATTGGGTTCAGACAGTGACCCAGGATAAGCAAAGGGTCTAACTGTTCTTGTGGTGTGGGAAGATTTCTATCGTAAAGATTAATCTCTCTCTTTTTTTTTTTTTTTTTTTTTTTTTTAATTGGATCTAGGAAATCTATAGCAATTACTTTAAGTTAATTTGCAAAGTAATAATAGGAACATTCCAAACATTAATCTAGCAACTTCAAAGGCTAGCAAGCTGTTCACCTGTGCTGTTGTCTTAAGCTAAATAAAGCAAAACCATGGATAATAAGCAGAGGCAAATCAAGTTACAAGAATATACAAAGAAAAGAAAGGTTAATGATGTTGTTGGCTGTCAAGTGTGGAAGAAGCCCTGAAAAAAAAGGCTGTTGACTTAGGCTAGCAAATCAGTGGTACACAGCAGCAAGTTTAGGTGTCACTGCTTGCATGAATGAAGTCTGGGTTATCTCTGTATCCATCAACTGATGAAACCACGCGGGTTTCCCTGCAAAATGACTGTCTTTTTTTGTAAGCAATGCATTGTCACTTTTATCATGATTTCCATCAGTTCATATATACTTGGGAATAGCTTCAGTGAGTAACATCCCTGATAATGTAAGGCCGTTAACTTGCTTGTAATAACTGCATTTAAATGGATTTCAAAAGGAAGATAATATATGACTCCTCTTGGCCCACTGTATTTTACAGTATCTTAAAGTTTTCCAACTTACTTACTATAACATAAATTCTCAAAGCTAAACGTATCTGACAGGGTAAGGACAATGCATGGAAGAAACAGACAATTTAGTTGTTAGGAGTACTTAGACAACAGATGGTATTACTCAGTTAGTGAGATGTGCAACGAAGTCCTTTAAAAACAGATCCCAATGTAGGGCACTCTAAAAACAAAATAATTAAAAATTTTAATTACAACTTGGTATGTGAGCATAATGCTTATTATGTCCCAGGTGCAGAGGCTGTTTCCCTTTGTTGTGCTTAAGCAGCTGCTGTAAAGGTTCAGGAAGAAAATACACGTAGTAATCACTGAGCTTTATTCTCCTATTGGGGGGTGGGAAGGGATAAGAAGTCAAAAAGTTACCTTTGCTTGTTTAAGCCAATATTTATTAAGCTGTCTTAAATGAAAACTCAAAGAAAGTAGCTGTGCATAGTAATGGGGGTTAGCCAACATACTGAAGACTCTCAGTAGAATTAGGAATTTGTTTTCCAGTTCTGAAACTGTGTGAACATGTGTAATACCAATATGCTCTGGTTTGGTTTAGTACTGATAGCTACAGAAAAGCTAACCAAGTCAGCTAGCTGACTTTCTGATCTTTGTATTTATCATTTCATATTTGTAGAGATACTGATGCTTCAGTATCAATCAGCAAAACGATACAGCATTTGAAAGTGGGTAATTAAAGCTGCTTTCTTTTAACTTTAGCTAGATCTTCTGAAACTGCTTGTACCATTCGTTCCGTAGCTTTCTTCAAAATGTTTGCTGTCAGTATGGCATGATCCAGAGTAGAACTTAAAATCTGCTGGGAAGTAATAAAATACAGCCTTGTTAATACCGAAGGCAGATGTTTGCAGAGGTGTAGAATAGAAAATTATGTTTAATTAAGGTTGTGTGCAGTGCTTTCACTCTGCATAAATGTTGAGAAGAAAAAATTCTGAGTCATGTGAGACTGTTCCAGGATTCAAGTTGGTCGTGTCTTGTATTTATTTCTCTCTTTGTGTAATCCTTTCAACTGAGGGATGTTTACACGTTTCTAAAGTAGCAGCCCCAGTGTGGTGTGTGTTTGTGCCACACTGCATCGGGAAGGTTTTCTTTTGGTTTTGATAGTGGTTTGTATGGCTAGGGTGACATTTTTTATTTCAGTATATGAGATATAATTCCAGAAATAAGAGCCAGTGCTCCTTTTCTGTCCCTGCTGCCAATTATGCAGGGACTAAGTTGCATAAAGAGTCTGTAACATACTCATATGAAATAAAAAAGCTAAAATACTTGGGATTTTAACTCCCTCCTGTCTTATCCTCAAAAGGACTAGACACGCTTATGTTGTAATAAATAACTTGCTAAGAATGGGATGTTCAACAGTGTCATGATGTGGGGATGAAAGCTTCCCAGGATAGTCGTGCGGCTTTTAATTTTCACTCTGAAGTCTTACATGTGCATTGGACTCATTGGTGTTTCTGTATCTGATGTTGATTGCAGATTTGCTTTGGCCAGACTTCTTGCTGGGTAAGCAGTGATGTGAAAGGGTATTTTTATCATATGTGCTTGAATAGCAGGTTTTGGCAGCCTCCAAGTTTTGCCTAAAGATAAGATGCATAGCATAAATACAAACAATTTTAGTAAACAAAGAATTTCTAAACTATTCAATAAATACATATACTACACCTTGACAGCATACTCGGTAGCAAGTTAAATTTACAGTGAGTAGAATTTTTCATTTAACTATGAAACACAGTCCATCATAATTTGTGTTACATCTGTATTGCAGTAAGATAGAAAACATGCCAGGATGCAGAGTCAGGAAATCTCTCAAGGTAGTATTGCGTTCTTAGTGCTTTCTCTGAGTAGTCTATGCCCTTAGTTCTCAAATCAAGCTGCTGTGCTTCCAGGCCATTGCTACTATTGAGTAATGCTGTTAAAAAATATGTTGACAAAACTTGTCTGAATTTCAGTCTAGTCTGTGCCTACAGTTAAGAATCCATTTTACTTCTCAGACTCCCAGTATAATTTAATGTTAACAACAGTTAAAATAGGACTGTTACGTATAAAGAAATGGTAGCAAATAGAACTGCATCTTTAATGCAGACCTGCTTTTTAATCTGTCAACGGGACCATCCTCTTAATAAAGTGAATTTTTTTTTTTTAAACTACTAACTGTGTCAGTTAAGTCAGTATTTACTCTTCCTTAAATTAGAAAGATTGAAGAACTACTTTTAAGAATTATTTACACTTGCTATTAGGTTAAATATTTTAATTTCACTAATAAGTAAAATTCCAATATACAGCGTGCACTGCAAAGATGAAGCATTCCTTCTGCATGATACTGGTGAGTTGTTTTTTCCTTGCTGAATCTTCAACAGTGGCATTTTTTGCTGTACAACATAGTTATTGCTACAGCTTACCTTGCAGAAAGTCTTTTTATGGGTTCACATGGCTGTTTATTTTTCTGAGCCCTTTGAGAGGAAAGTCTCTTCTGTGTATAAGCTGGAGTAGTTGAGGCCATGTTGAAAACAAAGGCAAAAAAAAAAAAGTAATTTTCTATGTATTTATCATTTTTCTCTGTTTGGCATTCATAAATAATCAAGTAACTAGCACTACAGAATAAAACTTGAATATGTTTAAGACTTTTTTGTAAATGAGGACAGATTAACCTTTTTGGGTTTGCTGTTCAATTTAGTTCTGTGATAAATAGTATGCAGATTTAGATTTCATTTCATACAGTGAAAGACTACAGGGGGAAAGTGTAGAATAATCAGACTTGCATAATCCTAATAATTACATGAATACTTCTTTGATTTATAGTTTTATAGAATTTGTACAGAGAAGTAACTAATTTATACTTTCTTCCCACTGTTGAAAATTTTTATTTATCTGCATGCAATTTTTCCTACAGTATAGAGAGGAGTCTGAGGTAAGAGACTTTAAAAGCTACATGTTAACATTATAAATATTACTTATAAAATAAGGCTTTTCTTGACTTTGCATGTCACGCAATTTTGAGTGCAGAGATAGAATCTTCATTAGTACTTGTTTATAGCAGGTAACAGCTAGCAGTGAAAGTTGGCAGAATAATACCCAATTTTAATATTTCTTCTATATGGCACTGCCAAATGAGATATTCCCATCATAAATGAAATAGGAAAGGACTCCTCTCATGAAGAATCAGGTAAGGTGGTGTTTATGGGGACTAAACTTGGCCAGGTATATAAAAGTTGGATTTGCTGATCTTGCTCTACAAGATCTGTACCCATCCATTGTTGCTTCTCATTGTTTATACTAAATTAAATTAGGCCTGATACTTGCAATGTGGCTTTCTGCCTCTTAAGATCTAACCTGTGATAGGTAATTATTTCAGTACACATCATACTTACAGGATGAACCAGAACTTTTATTTCTACATTGGGCACAAGACTCAGACTGTTTGTAATTCCTAAGTTGAAATTGATCTTTGCTTCCTCTAGGGCATCTGCATCTAAGCCCTGAAAACAAAGACATGTTTAGAAAAACAAACACTATAAACAATATTTTTGCGTAGATTTTAATATTTTAGCAATCATTATACCTCTTCTCTCTTCATGTGATCTTTTACTGAATGTTTTGTAACTTCCAGTCTCACAGTTCACAAGTTCCTTGCTTGGTGAATCATTGTAAGAATTGTAGGCTGAGATGTCTTCTGAATCGCTGCCTAAAATCCAAAAAATAAATTAAAAAATAAATTTAAAAGGTCTGAAATATTAAAATTTTTGGCCTATGTACCTAGGTAATTATTTGTCTTTTAGCGCTATAATTTTTGAGCCCTTTGCTGCTATTAACTCTGCTGCAATTTGAAGTAGTACTTTCTGCCCACCCCAGGTGGGGATTGAACTTTAATGATTGTCTCACATGTAGATTCTTTTTTGGTGGTGGTTGTTTCCAGTCCAGGAACTAGTGTTCTGCGGTTTTTGGTTTGGGTTTTTTTTGTTTTGTTTTAATTAATTAAGCTCTCATCTCCTTAGTCTTGTGAAAACAATGCAGCCTAAGAGGAATGTGACAAGAGAATCTGGGAGATCTAGTACAGTGCTCTTTAGCTATTGCACAAATCAGTACTAACAATAATGGCCCCTAGTGTATTATGTTAAAGTGAAAGGATATTGCAGAGAAGCCAAGGACAACAGGTAGACCAACAGTAAGAATAACCTACATATTCAGACTTTAAACTGAATCTAGGACAGCCCATGCTATTATTTTTTTAGTTGTTGGGTACTAACAGCTTCAGAGTATTCTGCAGTGGAAAGACATGACTGGGATGCCCTAAGAAAAGCAAATGTCAACCGATTCTTAGTGAACCTCCAAGAGCTGGAGTCTGGGATGGCTTGTCTACTGACATAACCAGCTCAGTAGCCTATGTAGGATCTATTTTGGATTCAATCAACTTATATTATTAGGGGCTGGACTAAGGAACAAGAATATTTCCAGTCTGTGTCAACCCTGAATGGGTCAAATATTTAGGAAAGCTTTTTTATCTTTGTTTTTTGCAGAATAAGAAAGTTGAATCAAAAACTAAACCTGGCAGTATTGATGTGAAATGTTTCAGTTGCCATGTTTGAAAACACCTTCTAGGATATGAAATAAATGCACATAATGATGAGAAAAAGCAAAATCAAAGCATTGTGTGCATACAACTTAGATGAAGTTGCTTAGGACCCTGTGCAGGTGAGTTTTGAGTGTCTCTGAGAATGGAGGTGTCATGGCTTCTCTTGGGCAAACTGTTTTCAGTATTTGGCTAGTCCCTGGGTTAACCCTTCCCCCCCCCCCCCCCCCCATATTTAACTGGAAATTCTGTTGCAGCATCTCTGTTGTCTCTTGGTCTGTCTCAGTATCTTGTGCTGTGCTAAGCAGTAACATCTGTTAAAACTACAAAAAAATTTGCATGCTGCTGAGATGTGACAGGAATGTACTGAACACGATTCAATAGTAGGAATAAGCACAGTTCTGACCTTTGTATGCCATCATTACTTACTCGGGTTGCTGTCTGATAAATCAGTTGGTTTTCTCTGCATGAAGAGTGAACATGTTCCAGTTTTCTTTTCCTGTATGTTTATGTTTCTTTGAGCATGAAAACAGAATATTTTAATTGTACTTTAACACTTTTATAATGAGCCTTACAAGCACATTATATTAATGTTTGGTCATTTCTTACTAGAGGAAAAATCAGATCTATAGAAATAACTACCTGTATCAAGCTTAAAATAAAAATTAACCAGTTGTGAAATTATGACCCCTTTAGCTAAAGGACACATTCTGACAAAAGGACCCTGATTACTAGAGCTGTTAAAAATGCTTAAAAGTAGAGCTCTTAATAATCACATCTCTGAATAGCAAATTAGTATGAAAATCTTATGTATTTATATGTGTTACATAGTTTCTCAGTAGGTTAGAGCTATTAAGGCTTTAATTTTACTGCCTTCAGGTAATTCGAGGAATATTTGAGAGAGACTTTCTGCCAGAACAAGAACCAAGTTGCTTGTTTGAGCTGTTTTACATGTATTTTCAACTTAGGGCATACAGTATCATCAAATTTACTTGGAAAATTCTCTACTCATTCATGAAAATAATGATCAGAAGATGGAGATAACTTTATTTAAAGGCTGGGGGAGGGGCAAAAAAAAAAGCAACCTAGGTGAGTTTTACTACATACATATTAACATTTATATTTAGATTAATATTATTGTGTTCTGCACTGCATGTATTGTGAGATCTAGTTTTGGTTAGAGATTTAATTTGCCAAAATTTGTAACTCCAAAATAACCCATGTAGATTTAGTTTATCACACTGACATTTCTGTAAATGAAACTTTTCGGGTGTAAGGGTCACTCTGTAATACATGTAGAGGTATCCATATGCTCTCCTTCTGGACCAACCAGTTAGTTGGTGACAATAACTTCAAACGTTTTACACTGCTGAACACTTTGCAGTCATCCCTGTTTCAGACACTGACATGAATCACTGAATAGAGAACAAAGACAAAGCCTCTTCTCTTAATACACTATTAAAATAACTCTCTACCACTTAAGCATCATAAACCTTATGGTGGTCCACTGGTTTACTGAGATGGGCTACTTCATAATACACATATAATTCTCTCTTTAATGGGAGCTCTGCCATTTCTCTGGTCATCTGGTTTATCACATACCTTATGTGATTATCTGCTGATAAACTTGAAAAGCAGATTGTCCTCTCACTTACCTGTATTAAAGATGTAATTCAGTATTCAGGCAGAGTCCAGTAGAAGAGACATACCGGTGTACATGCATGTATCCATTCACTTAGCTGTAGAAAACCACATCTGTGACAAGCCACAATAGATAATACACTTACCCATTCATACTTGAATCTTCATCAGCATTGGATTTTTGACTTGTTGTATCCTGACTGTAGGATGCAAGACCTTCAGCATGGTATTTTTGCTCAGGTGAAAGGCATCTCTGCACCCAGAAGGCAAAACAAATGTATATATTATTGTTTATATTACTGTTTATCTGTAACTGTATGACACATCAAACAGGATAGTATAAACAGTCACATCATTTGCATATCACTTCTATATTGCTTTTAGTTGCCATCAAATCTACAATTTATCTGTTTACAATTTTATCTGTAGAGCAGACTAGGAAACATATAAGCACTTTGTCTGTGCTTATATTGGAATTCAAGACAGGTTTCATGTTGCTTCGAGAAGGATCAGTATTTATGAATGAATCTTTCTGTCTTAAGTATGTTTATAGGCAAGAGGTAGCAGTGCCAGGCTGGAAGGAATTCTTGGGTATGTAGTTACAGAATTCAGTAAAAGTTTTATTCTGGAAATATCCCTGTTGATTTCAGAAGTTCCAGACATGCTGAATTTTCTATATTCAGCAAATAATTTTAGATAAACTTTTATAAAAACTGATAAATAGCTGTTTCAAAGTTTTCACTTACATTGAAGGCAAAGATTGCACTTGTCGCCTTCTGAAGGAAATTGATTTGTCTGTGGGATTACATCAGTTGTCTGACTTTTGTCTCCCTCGTTGTTGGAAAGAAGTTAAGTTTTCAATACCTCTTCTTTCTGGAGTATCAGCAATGCTTGAAACTACTGAGCTCTATATAAAGTAACCATAGCATAGACATGTAGTATGTGGTTGTTGCATTTCAAGTATGTGACTTCTACCAGCCAACATTTTCCAAGTGTCTCTAACTTGGGATTCAGGGAAGAATGTTTTCTAAAACATTGACTGTGAAAACATTTGGTGACATTTGTCTACAGGTGTGTAGAAGGCCATAAGGTTATTTTTTGTGCATTTCTGATCCAGGACAAAATATTGCCATTCTTAGTAAACTTAGTTTTCTATAGCATAATAATGTTTGGTCTTCCAGTAATTCTGCAGTTAAGAATCTTGGACAAATTAAGTAGTATTTAGTAATATTTCTTCCAACTAAATGATAGTGATTAGTTCCCCAAAGACAGCTTTGGGGAACAGTTTAAAGTAGCTGCTAGTATTTTCTTACTTAAAACAGAATAATTGTAGACTTTTAAATAATAAGAGTTACCTCACAAAGTGAATATGATGAATGGGCAGATTCATATGAAGTAAGCAAAGAAGACAAGTTGTATTTGCTGTCATCAGTTTGTTCTTGGATGTCTTCAAGCAGCATGCCAAGTCTAAATATTTCCCCTTCCAACTTTCTGAACCCAATTGCAATACACAGTTAGTGAAATCTGTATAAACTGATACTTTATTTCTTACAATAATAACCATATTGGGCATTGCAGTACACTTCCCATAGGATAAGAAATAAATTGGAATTCACTCAGTCCTTTCTAAGTACTTAGATTAATCAATTAGCCCACTGATAACTAGGATATGCAAAGCCCAAGATGAATATTGGCCAATTACTTTTAGCTTACTACATATAGTTTTAAGATTATGTTTTCAGTTAAAATTCTAATGGATAAATGAAGTACTGGTTGTAAAACACTCAAAAAATTGAAAATATACTGAGGTACTAATTATCACTTATCTGCTAACCTTTCAGGATCAAACTCTCCAATGCTGATAGACTTGTCCTTGTAGTTCTGCAGCTGCAAATTATGGTGCTCTTCTCTAGCTGTTAAGTAATTCCTTTCCAAGGCATCAAGGTATCTTTTCAATTGATTTAATGCCTTAACCAATAAGAAATAATTCAATAGCAAATGTCATTATGATTTAGCAAGCCATAGTGATAGCTACTTGTGCTGGGTAAGCTCGATGCTGTTGACAGTGATGTTGGTAAGAATGCTGGTACTGCTCTGATTTGAAACGGGACTGCATCTTGTATGTCCACTTAGTACTCTGTACTGCTCTGTTATGTACAAGTAAAATACTAAACCATGACTTCTAACGGACACCCTGCATGTCAAAATTAGTGACCTACTTGGCAGCTTAAGGCCTTTTGCTAACAGTTTTGAGTTGTAATCCTTAAAAGAGATTTAAGAATTCAGCCACCTACTGAACACTTTGATTACTGCCTTTTAAACCCATAATTTGTGTGAGATGGAGGAAAAAAAAGTATTTTAAAATGTCTGTTAGATGAAAACATGGAGTGTATTGGCAGCACATTGAGTTTACAGCCATTTAAAGTACATTTCAGATAACTGAAAATACATATATTAATTTACCAGACCGTTGTCTTGTAAAAGCAATGTCTCTTGGGTCATATGCTTAGAGAAGTCTTCCACCTTCAAGACAAAATATTAGACTTTTATTTGGGATTTTAAAAATGAATATGATAAATGAATATAGAATTTGAGCATCAATACAAGGTATACATTGAAACAAAGCTCTTTACTTTCTTTATCAGTTGATCTGTCTGGTCCTCCAGTATTTGAGTCATCTTTTCTCCTAGTGTTAGTTCTGGCAGTAAATTAGAAGGATTTAGACAGTGTGCTTCTACTGTACCAGCTGCTGGTAATGCTGATGCTATCTTTCCATACTGTAATCCTACAGAATACAAGATAAGATCAATCAACCGGAATTTCTGCCCAAAGTGTCTGCCCAAAAGTGCTATAAAATTACATAAAGTAGTCATTTCCATACTGTAATTATTTACTTGCTTGAGACAAACCATGTGTAGATTGTATAGGGATGGGAGCATGTAATGTAAAGACTTCAGAGGACAGCCCAGTATCTCCTGAGTAAACAGCAATGCTGGCATTTGGACAATCTGACTGAGTAGGTACCTGTTAAAAGAAGAACTTTGGTTGTAGAAATAATATATAGAACATTTATGGACATAAAAAAATTAGAAATAAAATAGAGCAAGTTATAAATATTAATGAAATGTTTATTATAACAATCCCATATAATTTTGTGTTTATAGTTTTGATATATGTATAGTGTCTTATTGTATAAATACTTAAATACTTGAACTCTATGTTGGGAAAATCTAAAGAGGATTTGTGTAAATGGGAAGTACAACAGGAAGGTGACAAGATAGTTTTGAGGACTATTTATAGTTCTAGAGATGAAGGAGAAGGGAAAAAACCCCAACTATTGCAGAGATTTTTACCTTAGGATTCAATCTCAGATAGTCGATATGATTTTGGGTGTCAGCATGCTGTGTCAGCACCTTGTTTGCAGCCTGGAGATAATAGGGAAAAGTATTAAAACTTGTTACAACTCGAATGATTCAGTAAGAGAGTAATCTAGGAATGGACTTAAGCATCTGTATAGCTCTGTGACTGAACTCCATGGCAGGGCATGAAATGGAGAAGTGATTATCAAAATATTAACAAACTTTAAAAGAAATTTACTACAGTAAGAAAAATGTTGTCAAATTAATTTTTTAAAAAGAATTGACTTGTTAGTTAATACCAGTTGAAATAGTTGAAGAGTTATTAAGATGTTCAAGGCCAGGTTGCACAGAGCCTCGGACGACATGGTCTAGTGTGAGGCGTCCCTGCCCACGGCAGGGAGGTTGGAACTGGATGATCTTAAGGTCCTTTCCAAACCAAACCATTCTGTAATTCTGTGTGAAAAAGGCAACAATGTCTAATAAATGGAGGCACAGTATAAAAATGTATTTTTAAGAAAAATCTTTAAAGTACTTACACGTAAATGTTCAAATTCACCAAAATACTGGAAATAATTTATTGTGAATATCCTAATGATTTGATGGGATGCTTTATAACTGCAAATAATGCTCCAGAGCATCACTAAATATTTGGTAATCTAAGTTTCACATAAATTCAGTCCCACAAAATCTGATTTGTGAAAGCAGTTGTGGACTGTAGTGATATACTTGCTGATACCTATAGGCTGCCTGCATGAACTCGTCATGGTAGTTGGACACAGAGTATCTTCTAATGGTAAAGCACTCTTTACCAAGTATTAAAAATGAAAGCATTTTTATTACCTCTAGCTGTTGCAGCAGTTCTGGAATGCCTGTTTCTTCTTTATTCTCTACTTCAGCAGAATAGTTCCTATTTTCCAGAACGTTCACAGTTACTGATTTACACAGTGAAATAGGGAAGGATTTTGCTCTTTCTGTTGTTGGAACTGAGTTAATTTTGTCACTTCTTGTTGGTACTTTAACTTCTGAAGCAACTTGGGAGAAGTTGGGAAGGCAGTAGTGAGCTTGACCGTGTTCATATTTGAGCTCATGAGGTGAAACTGTTCTCTTAAACAGGGTGCTCTCTTCTTTCATGTTTTGAAAGATGTGTGTGGTTTTGTTCTCATTAATTAATTGTGAATTTTCTTGTCTGCACCCACACTTACCAGTAGAAGATATAGGTTTCTTTGAAACAGGTCTACTCTCATTTAGCAAACTTTCATTTTTATCACCAGTGTTTACTTCCCCATGCTTTTCTAAGTGATATTCTGCAGAGTTCGTTGCCCATTGTTCACGTGCTAAAGGGCCTTTGACATGTTCTGAAGGCTCAGGTTTGCTTACAGTGTCATTGATACTTTCCGTAAGGGATGTCTCTGGTATTGTCTCACATTCAATTAACTGGTATGTGCTTGTTAACTCTCCCTTGGAAAAATGACGCAAGAGGACATTGGACATTTTTGAGTGAGTGAGATGTTCTCTGCTATCTGGTTTACTAAAACTACTAATAGGCAATTCCTTTTTAAAGGGAGCTTCACTTCCAGGCATTTCAGCTGAAATTCCCATTGTTCCTACAGCACCTCTGCAGTGACTGGAAGATTCTTCAGGCTGTGGATGAGTTTCGTAATTTGCTGCTGCTTTTATGTTTTTGCCGTCTTCAGAACAGGCTAAGTTTAAAATACCAGAAATCTCTCTCAAACAAGTACAGTCATTCAAATTACCTGAATTATTATTGTATATACAGTTTACTCCTACAATTCCATCGTAAGGTAAGTCATCTTGTTCCTCATCAGTTGCATCTGTAATAAAACCTAAATCATCTGAAAATGAACTATTCATTTGGGTTTTCATCCAGTCTGATGGTTTGCTCTTCTTCGTAGTCGCCATATCCATTTTACATGGAATATACATGCCATTGCTTCTCCAGTTCTTTCAGAGCTTTTATTAATGCATCGATTAAAATCTGTAATGTATGAGTAATAATTATTTTAGACTTAAATACACCTGAGATTAAGATCTACTTGTGTCTAGTACCTACTGTAGGCTTTTTAGGACCATCCACCTGACTTGGATGTTTTCTTTTCATATTTACACTAGGGAAAGTCTGGCTTAAGCACTGGAGGAAATAGACACAAATGCCAAAAGCATGGGGAAAAGGAAAATTGAGCTAACCACCAGGTACCTGTCCTTGTACTTAATCTTTCTGTAGTATTATAGACAAAACCCTTGGTGCCAGGGCTAACAGTGGTAGTAGAATTTAACCTCAGTTTTAAAAAAAGAAAAAGTAATAGACTTTCTTAAGATTTTTATATCCCTAACACATCACATTTCTCCAGGTTCTGCACCAGAGAAAAACCCCTAAACTCTTTTCGATTTAATCCTTACCCCCTTCATTTTTTTCATTAGATAAAATGCACCGAATGAGAACGACACTAAAGTAGTGGCCAGTCTTGTCAGTTTCATGAAATAGTTTCTCACACGCTGCAGTCGCTAAGAGTAGAAAGAAGGAACTTACAGCATTAGTTTCCTACAAGCGACCGTGCGGTTTAGCTGTTCCGTTCTCTGTTGGCCATGACGCCGTGCTGTTAGAGGGGCGTGTTGCCGCAGTGGGTGT
Source organism: Nestor notabilis (assembly GCF_000696875.1). Classification (NCBI taxonomy): domain Eukaryota; kingdom Metazoa; phylum Chordata; class Aves; order Psittaciformes; family Psittacidae; genus Nestor; species Nestor notabilis. The sequence goes on along the minus strand of NW_009918016.1, from coordinate 89 downwards.
GGGACCAGCTGCCCTTCGGTTCCTGTCGCACCGTGCAGCGCTGGGGGCAGGTATGGGGCGCGCCAGGTGTGCGGCGGGCGCAGGCGCTC
>NW_009918015.1:10210-22707 GCF_000696875.1 Nestor notabilis | reverse complement strand
ACCCTAACTATTCTATGATTCGATGATTCTAAGAAGAAAGTGACATACAAACAGGTACCTAATGGAAAAATGAATGAGGAAAACTGTTACTTTTTTTCCATCCTTGAGTACAAATATCTGTACATATAGACACGAAAGCACATATCTGTATCTTTTACAGAACTTTCATATTTTTCTTCCAAGACAGGGACTTTTAATGACTTTTATAGAAAATGAATGAGTGCCCTTAGTAAAGGGGATGGCATGTAGACATACATACAAAGAATCTTTGCAACCCAGTGTCAACAGAAAACAGTATTATTAGAAAATTATTATTATTATTATAAAAAAATTAATCTGTCACTTCCAATGTGGATATGACACCTGAAATCTAACTAAAGAAGAGTTTTTGGCTGTGATATTGTGTGTTTTCAGTTATTCTAGAATCCAGTGAAGATATCTCACCACACTGTGAAATACACTCAGGGTGAGCCAAATTTATTTATGGTATCCTCAATAAATTGTCTTCACAGTTGTCAAGTTTTCCCTTTCCTATCATTTTAATTTCTGATGTTACACCAAATATTTTTCCTTCAATTATACTCTTATCTTCCCATTTTTTTTCCCTTTAGGTCTTTTTACATTTTCATTCTCTCGTTTTTCTTGTGTTCCTCTTCTTGCCAGTGTTTGCTTTTCAGCTTACTGTTCATGATGCACTAAGCTGATGCCAGAGGCCCCAAAACCTAAAGAGAATGGAAATGCACTTCTGAAAAGACATCTGTCATCCCCAGGATCTTTATGAGAATGAGTAGTAGGGTCAAATTTAACACAGATGTTTGAGTAAACATCAAACAAGGCTGCAGAGTCATAGTTCGGCTATCATTTATTCCACTGTATCAATATGTCTGCATTTTTATGGTGTACCTGGCAATTTGGAAAGTAATAGCAGAAATGGTTAGACATTGTTTAATATGTTTTAAACTTAGCTGGTGTCATGTAGAGCTGTCTGCTGTGTGAGTAATTGGACTTGATACAGTAGCATAATAAGATAGTCAATTGGCCTTGGAAAAAAAGGTATCTTATTTGACGGTATTCAAAGAATAGTCAAATTACAATTATTAAACCTTGATCTTGACACAAAAATAGTTTTAAACCTGTGCAACAATCATGATAATTAAGCAAGGAGACTGAAAATACTGGTGAGAGAAGAAGGGATGCTGATTTGTTCCCACTGGTACACTGATTTAAAACTTGATGAATCCAAGCTGGGGTTTGAGGTATTCACAGAAGTGGCTGCCAGGGCTAGAATCTGGATAAGGTCATGAATGTAGAGAGTGTTAGTACTTGGCATTTCCACAGATCATCCCTCTCAAAGCTTCATTCTCTCTCTGACTCATGCAATAAAACTGCAATGCCTCATGTTCGTTTGCTCAATAACTTACAGTTTCATGTTCATAATTCTAGGGCTTTCCTCTTTCTTCTGGCTCTGCCTTGCTGAGAAGAGCTGGAAATCTCTTTCTAATAAAACCTGGGAAAAGTAATTGAAAATATGCCCCTAAAAAAACCTGAAGTTTTTATTTATTCTTCAAGACAAAGCCAAAGTATTCATCCAAGATATTCTTGACAGTGAGAATGGTAGAGGAAGGATGATTCTAAGATTCTATGATATTTTATTGGGCAGTCTCTTGCTTGTGATCTGACTCTCACCCTGACACAATGACTACAATCAAGAGAGGGAAATTGCATGTGTCAGTGTCCTAAGGAGAAAAAGCAAACAGGGTTTATAATAGCAATGTTTTCAAATTCAGTTATTACAGGGAGGTTATATGCAACTCTTCAAGCCCAGAGAGACTGGTTGGGGGTAGAGGGTGGGAAATGTGACTATTTATTGATACAGTATTTCCTGAAATGCCCAGCTGTGTGAACAAGAAAGGTATTTCTTACAGGATGGTAGAAAGCAAATGGACTCAATAAATGCACTAGTCTGAAGCACTTAGACATTTCTATGCAGAAATGAAGTATTTATTTTGAAGTAGAAAGAGTATCAGTCTTTAGACTTGTTCAGACAATGGTGGATTAAAAATTAATTATAATGGTAAAATCTGAAGAATAATGAATAAACAAAGATCATGATCTGGCATGGCATTCAAGACAGAGAACAGGTAATGACTGGGCCTATGCAAGGAAGCAAACTTCCCTCAAGGATCTTATCTGCTGAAAGAGATGATAATGCACAGCAGGACTGTTATTATAAAACTAAGGTTTTAATTTGATAACCATAGATTAAATATGAAGTATGTTGAACTGTCATGTGTTACTGTATCTGCCTGAAACCTTAATTCTATAGTTCTGAAAGTAACAGTGAAAATGGAAAGGCTCCCTTGCTGCTCTTGACTTTGATAGATCGTAGCTGTAAATTTTTCCCATACCGCAATGCATGAACTATTTTCTGTGGGACTTAAAAAATAATCTTTTGTCATAACAGAAGTTTTAATCTCTACTGGATTAAACCTACCAGACTTGGACAGAGAAGGCCCAATATTTTTGGATTTATCTTCATAAAAAAATCTAGTATGTCTACTTTATTTTCGTTGCAAAGGGAATACTTGTCTGGAAAATTTCGAAGATAGATAAGCAAAATACAGGGTTTAATACTCTCAGCCCACTTTATTATGTATGTAAAATTATTTGGTAACAAAACATCAAATAGCTAACACCAAAATGGTACTTTTTTTGTCAGGCCTTTAAGAATGGAATAAGAACACATTTTAGAAGGAGATTGGAAATGTGATGGCAAAAAATTGTTACACTGGAATCTGAGCTTTTAAAGTAGCCTGGTTCAGCTTGTAAATTACACCAAATTATATAGCTTCTCCTTTATCAGATTTTTTTTTTGTTATACCAGGAGTACATAGAACACATGAACAGTTTTCTTCCTTTATGCTAGTATACTTCTTTTCTCTCTTCACTTATACTCCCCCACTCCCCCGCCTCCTCATTTTCTTGTTTACTTTCTCTCATTTTGAGAATCACCTGGATGATTTCTCATCAATCAGCATTCTAATAACTCAGATTCTGTTCTTTGCCTTGCATAAACCTGGTCTTGATTTGAAAAACTACTTGATACAGAGATATTGGTAATTCCAAAACAAACCAAACTGCATAGCAAAATCTAATGTTGCTTCTATAACTGTTTCTAACAGAAAATCTTCTAGAGTGAAGCTCCTCTGTGATGTTATCAAGGAACTTCATTTGATTATTTTGTGAGAAAAAAAACCCCACATATATGTTTCTCATGTACTGTGGAAGTCAATACTTCTGTATGAAAGCTAAAAAAAAAAAATAAAGAGTCAGGAAAAAACAAATCAAACATACAATTAATGTGGAAAACCATGAAAGAAGGCTCTTATGAAACCAGAAATCAGAAGCCTCTAAAAAAAATTATTCAAATGAAAGAAGGTAATTGAGGTACCATTTGAAGACAAATAGAGGGCAATCTATGCAGAAATGAACGTCTAAAGTTAAGCTTACAGAGCAGAAATAGAATCCTTCATAAGAAAAGTTTTTTGTGCAGGGAAACGACCTATTGTGACACTTAGTAAGGGGACATCTAGCTACACAGATTTCATAGTTTAGTATAAAATACTAAAGATCAAACCTAATGAGATCAAGCTCAACAGGTATTAAAGAAAAAATGCTATGGACGAAATTTATTCCCAAAACAGAAGAGTACATAAAACATTTGAAGAACACATGAGATTTGTTGATAATGACAATAATGACATGCATGTGGCGATACGAGCAAATAAGCACAGAAGATAGAAGGGAGTAAATGTTTCAGTATAATATGCTGTGTATTTTTCCAAAAAAAATACAGCAAAGACAGTGACATGACAGGCTTGTAGCAAGGATCAGTTTTGTCTTACTCCCCAAGTACAAGTCTAAGGAAGATGGTCATGGCATGTCAGAACACAAACTTCTTGGCATGAATGTGTTGCACACATCAGCAGAACAGTACAAGGCATGCAGTGGGATGTAACTTCGGGATACATTGCAGAAGAGGAACTTGGCAGCAGTCATGTTATGTCCTTGGTTGCAAAGTAGATTGAGAAGTATAGAATTATGAAGTTATGTATAACCGTCTTAAAATGGGCCCAAAGAAAATCACAGAGTTTTCAAAACATCAAAGTAATTGCATCCCTAACTGAATTAAGAAAAAAGGTAGATCACAGCACACAACTGCTAGCATTTGTATTCATATGATTTGGCACAGTTATTGAATATTTAGTCCACGCAGAGCATTAACAGTATCTTTAAGGAAAGTGTCAATGACTGGATATCTATGTAATAAGTACCTAGCCAAAACAACTCTGAAACGAAATCAGTAAATAAAACCAGATCTGTTCATGGAGTCTACAGAGGTTATCCATAAACCGGTCATGAAAACAAGAAAAATAGTACTTTGATGAGGCATTAGGTTGCATGGGATATCTACCAGAACATTGGAAAGTCAAACTTCCTACACCGGTGTTACCGGTGTTGCCAGTGTTGCCTGTAATATATGAATTGTCACAAACAGCTAGGGCCAAAAAGGACAAGAAATTCTGACATTAAATATCTGGGTATTTATTAGTAGGAAAACAGGAGAACCACCTAGGCAGGTAAGCTTGATGACTGCAGAAGATAAGTAAGTACTAGATGGGGCAGACTTTTGAAACAAAATGAGAAAACTTGACACCCATCTTTTTTTAGACTGCAATATCACTCCAATTAATCAGACCCAAAGTGTGAAGATAGATCAGGAAGAATAAAGTAGCAAGGTAACCACTTTCACCGCTCTTAAGATGGCACTTCAAAAGAGTATTCAGCATACAGTACTCAACTGCACAAGAGATATTCCAGGAGAATGACATGCTAGAAAGTCTGATGGAAGTCAAAGTAACTTCTATGACATTTTAGTACATTTCAGCACAGGAACAATGCACAACAAAAACTTAATCAGTGTTTACAAATGCAGGAAATGTCACCTAAAACTGAATCACAACAAAATGCAAATCAGAGTAGCACATATGAATTACTTTGATCATTCCTTAGAAAAAAAGAAACATTAGATCTGATCCAAAACAATGAAAACAACATAGCATTTAATAGTCCCCACACCATCTGAAAGAGCTGAAAGTTTTATTTGAGATGATGATCGGTTAAAATGCACACTGAAGTTAATAAAGTTCAGAGACCATCTCAGAAATGGAAAGACAGGTGCTGAAACAATGAAAGCAAAGCAAGAAATAAGTTTTTTCAGCATAATGATCTGCACCATGTTTGAAGGACACCATTGCTTCTGAAAAAGAAAAAAAAATCCCAATATGAAATTCATTGAAAATGGAATATAATAATAAGTAAAGTACTGATAAACACTCTCTATGCATCTATAAGACAACCATAACTGGAGAAAGAGTTCAAGGAATGACAGTACAGAAAGACATATTTTGCGACTACTTAAGTTGCTAATAGTAAGCATTTGTTTAGGTCCAGCTGCATACAAACAGCATATAATGCTACAGTTTTCCTAAAAAACCCTCAGCATTTGGAACACAAAGCCTTCAAATTTTCATCTTAAAACTGCAGAAGACTAACTCCAAACTCAATGACAGGAGTGATAAATAAGCTTTCATTGCAGATCTCCACTTGAACACTTTTATGGAAGGAGGTGATACAAAAGAGTTAGAGCAAATGGGTGTAAAATACCACAGTGTTTATCAGTGTCTGCCAGTAAGTCAGGACATAGAATGAGAGAAAAAGGAGTGACAAAGCAACAAAGTTGCACCTTTCAAAGGCAAAAATAAGGTCAGGCTACTTTGCTCCAAGACAGGTTCTCAGAGAGTTTTGGAAAGCAAAAAGCAGATTTGTCTAAAGAGCATAACTCTGCCTGACTTTTAATATTTTCAGTGGAATCAGTTTGAAAAGTATTTGTGAATGTATGGTAAAATGCCAAAAGTGGTCAAGAACCATGTTTTATTAATATAACATGGACATGTAATTGGAAATGTGACATCTGTGCAAATTAGCTAAGGCAGGATTGTGAAGAACCTGTGGCAGTCAGTGTTGCACTTCAGAGAATTCTGACAAGAACTGGCAGCTGCTCTACTTGAGGATGAGGGAAACTGCTATTTGCTGATAGCTTGTTACAGTCATGCTTTAAAATATCTGAACAAAGCAGTGTGTTTGTCAGTGAGTCAAATTATGACAATTTCCAGACATGATATTTGCATTTTGGATCATGGACTACACCATGCTTTGGCATATGTTTTGGAAATTTTGGGAGTGACTGGATTTGCACACCTGTCATCTGCAGTCTGTGCTATCAGTCATGTGATCAGTGGCCTAGCTGAATATTATATTCAAATAGTTAAGCCTTAACCTCTGTTTGCTAAACTCCTTAAATACATCTTCACTGTTCTGAGTGAGAGAAGTCTAACTAGTGATTTTCTTTTGCAATTCTTTTAACAACCAAGAGCTGTAAATCATGAAATAGTACAATGGATCTTGGTGATTGATAAAATGCGAAAGAAACATCAGACTCATACTTTTCAGAAGAGGGGTTGCTGTAACACTTTTAGCAGAGAGCTGGAAGGCATGTCATGAGATGAGTGGCCAAAGAAACTGGGTTTGTCTAGTCTGGACAAGAAGAGGCTGAGGGGTGACCTCACTGTTCTCTACAGCTTCTTATGAAGGGGAAGTGGAGAGGGAGGTGCTTATCTCTTCTTCCTGTTATCTGGTGATTGGATGTGTAGGAATGGTCAAAGCTGTGCCAAGAGAGGTTCAGGCTGAACACTTGGAAGCATTTCTTTACCAAGAGGGTGGTCAAACACTGGAACAGGTTTCCTAGAGAGGTGATCGATGCCCCAAGCCTGTCAGTTATTGAGGCGTTTGGACAATGCCCTTAACATGCTTTAACCTGGTCAGCCCTGAATTGTTCAAGCAGTTGGACTAGACAGTCATTGTGGGTCCCTTCCAACTGAAATAGTCTATTCTGTTCTAAAGTGTGAGCTATCAGTGTCAAACTTGTGGTGTAATTATACTGGCAGAGTACAATAGATCTTATGGAATATATTAAATAATGGTATTTTCTAACACTTATTATGGTCTGGACAACACTCTCACTCGTACAGCTATGTAAAGTCCATGGAACCAGAACCTGTGGTCTGAAATACCAGGCAAAGAGAGGGCAGATCCCCTAAAGACTGCAGCTTGGCTGGCAGCAGCACAGTAGAATTATCATAGACACAGGTATGTAGCTTACGAGGGCAAACAGCAATATTTATTTCAGTTGCAACAGAATTTTAGCAGCAGCAGAAGATAGAATATGATATGCACTGATGCAGTTATTAACTAGAGCTTTATCGTCTCCAGTGCTCTTGTACTTATGGAGGACATGCCTTATATGCAGCTGGGTAACAACCTCCATTCTTTTATTTGAAGCATGGGAAGTCCCTCCACTTCTGTCTCCCAGTGGAAGCATCTTAAGCTAAGTTTTTAAGAATATATATATTTGGGAATTTAGAATGTCCTGTGTCATTTCATTGGCCTTGTGGGCAGTCCAAGCAGGTATAACTAGGCAGGCCACCACAGCATAAGGCAAAGGCCTGGATGTGATCTCTTGAGTTCAGCTTATACTACTGGAGCAACTGCAGCATATAACTCACTGACAAATTTATACAACTTCATTGTGAACATAGTTTACAATTCTTTTCCTTGCATTCTTGAAATACAGTACTTCTCCTACGCAGAAAAATACCAGTAGTGGGTGTAGCTCTGGCCTGCTGAAGTGTCAGAGCTGCTCCAACTTACAGAGCCACAAATGGGCTGGACAAGGCTGAACACTCCTTTGTCAGGACCATGTCAGTGAAGAGTAATTACATCACCTGCTTGGTAAGAGGTGCCCTACTTTAAAACTTCCTTGGGCTCAGTCCAAAACATAATTTCAGCCATAGCAGAAGAAACAGTGACAAGTTAGAACATGTTTTAAAAGCACAGAAAAGTATAGCTGTTTTGTGGTTGAATTTAGTGTATATATCAGCATAGTCCAGATGTTCTTCCTTGTTTTCATTCTCCAGTTTGTACTTTGAAATTTTAGTTGCTCTCTGTACCACAGAGGCAGAGAACTGATTTGTACTGTAAGAGAATCAATAAGACTTTTTTTTTTTTTTTTCACCTGACAGCTAAGTTACCTTTTAAAAAAAGTCTGAAAAGACTGAGGAAAATGTAGCAAAAGGTGATGGCAGTTCTTTAATTTGGTCTTCTATTATTTCAAATCTATTCAGTATTCTTTGTAATACTGCCACTCATAATGACTGTAGTTGGAATTAACATAGGTTTCATGTGTAATTCAATGGGTATTCAGTGTAACTTAGCAACAGCTAAAGCATTTTTTTCTTCTGGAAACTAGAGCATGGCTGTTGATGATTTCAGTTGATAGACTGGGAGGCAGACATTACTCTGAATTTCCAATTTTCCCAATTAAAGGTGTAAGAAACAATTTATTTATAGTATGAATTTGTGTTGGCTATCAGAAGTTACATAAAGAATAAATAAATTCACCATCAAACCTCTGCTAGCTTTTACAACTATCTGGATCATAGAATGGGCATAATATTTGAATCATAAAGGTGAAGCTGTTAGGCAATTAGAGCTACTACAATGGGAAAACCTTTTAAAATATACAGTGTTCACAGATCTCTGCATTTCAAGGGTTTTGTATGTGTGTCAATGTATTTTGTATAGCAAATGAAGTAGACAAGTCTTTTATTCTATAAATACATTTCTCTCAGGGCTCATGCTGTGTGTAGCAATATGTTCTCACTAAATAAATATATAGTTGGAATCATAGAATGGTTAGGGTTGGAAAGGACCTTAAGATCATCTAGTTTCAACTCCTGCTGGCATGGAAAAACTTTACTGTATTAACCCAGTTTAAGTAATGTATTAGTCCAAGTAAATATATCAAAGTTCTTTCCCTTAAAAATTAATTTTTGTTACAGAATCAATGTGTAGCAAGATACTTAGTTTGTATATTCAGAAGAGTTTAAAAAGGTTCAAAAGGCCACAGATTAGCAGGATGAGCTCACTTGTCTATAGGTCATTGATCTGCAACATTTAAAAGGCAGTATTTAAGTTTACTGGAGAACACTGGGTTTGCTTTAATTAGTATGAGAACAAATTCCATGGGAGAAAAAAAAAGCTGGTGACATGTTAAGAACATGTTGTTCTTTTGTACTGCTGAATGGGTGTGATTACATGATTTTGTATTTATGGGGGTTTCTTTATAATTGTCAAGAATTTTTAAACTTTATTAATCGAACATTGTTTTACAAGTGCACAATAGTGGGCAGAGAATCTGTCAATACACTGGTTTAGTGTTTTATAATTACTATTGTAAATGTATCCCAAAAGTTGGGATTGTGTTTTCAGGGGCTTTAAGCCCCTGATTATGTATTCTGTCTGACATTTAGGTTGACTAATGCTTCTTGTTCCTATTCATCTCTCTAAGTTTTCAGTGCACAAAAAACAACTCAGCACTAGAAAAAGTAAACCAAGAGAAACAACCTGCTAAGTTTTTCTACAGTCTCAATCAATTGGGAGTGAACTTCAGAAGCATAAATGGAGCAACATCTCCTCAGAACATTTGTCAGACTTGTTGAGCTTGGCAACTTAACTGACACAGGAAGAGGAGCAACAAGATAAATGGATATTCTTAAACATGTGGAAAGTCAGGAGTAGCCATATTTTTATGACCTTAAAGGCGTAATCAGTCTTCGGGTCTTTTGACATCTGAGCATATTGTTAAGGTGAAGTATAAGACCACATATGCCGGTCCAACACCAGAAGTGTGAGAAACCCAAGTACCAATCTGTTTTCTATTTAGTTTGGTATATAGTGTTCATGCAATGATGTCTCAAGAAAGGCACCACTGATAATTTTGCTACTGAAGTAATTTAGAAAGCATATTCAATAATTCTTCTGGTAAGCAGACACACAGAGACAATCTCATAAGCATCTTAATTTACACTGCAGTTCATGAATTGTCAAAATGATCTAGACAATTTTTGTTTCATTTTTCTAAATAATTTAATTAGTATTTAAGAAAAGAAAGAAAAAATGTTTGTACAGAGAGACAAACCATATTGCTTTCTATGTGCTGCTGGTAAAAAATGCCTCAATCTAGGCTGCAATTTGATGAATGATTGCTAAATTTTTCATAAGCTTGAGATGAGATATTGCAGTTGATAGTCAAGCATCACCATTTGAACTGAAAATAAGAATCACTATCAAAAGGATTGAGTGAAGTGACACACAAACTAATAAGCATTAGGGGAGAAGGAGGAGTGTAGAAAGGACAAGAAACAGAAGTACTGTTACTTAGCTCATACTTCTGGAGTGAAATTCCCTTCAGGATGATTATAGTAACATTTCTGCTGTGAGGAGATGTCGTGGTTCAAGCCCAGCCGGCAACTTGGAACCACACAGACGCTCGCTCACTCCCCACCACTTCCTTCATCCCCCCGCTCCCAGAGGGATGGGGAGGAGAATCGGAGGAATGTAACTCCCACGGGTTGAGATAAGAGCAGTCCGGTAACTAAGGTATAATACAAACCACTACTGCTACCAATAATAATGATAAGAGAAATAACAAGGGGAGAGGACACAACCGCTCACTACCGGCTGACCGATACCCAGCCCGACCCGAGCAGCGATCTGGGCCTTCCGGGTAACTCTCCCCAGTTTATATACTGGTCATGACGTGCTGTGGTATGGAATACCCCTTTGGCCGGTTTGGGTCAGGTGTCGTGTCTCTGCTTCCTTCCGGCTTCCCCTCCTCCCTGGCAGAGCATGAGACTGAGAAAGTCCTTGGTCAGAGTAAACATTACTTAGCAACAACTAAAAACATCGGTGTTATCAGCGTTGTTCCCAGGCTGAAAGTCAAAAACACAGTATTGCACTAGCTACTAAGAAGGAGAAAAAATGACTGCTGTAGCTGAACCCAGGACAGGAGACAATAGCTGAGAACTGCTAAGAAACTCACAGTATGAAATGGACATGACACTGTTGAGGCAACCAATAACAGCTCTGCCAATTAAGTTGGTGGATTAGGTAATAAAATTATCACACATCATTGATGAGACACGTAGGTCTGTATTATGTAGCCTGGTAAACAACCATTCATTTTTGGCGCTTTATTGAACTATGCTGAATTCAGATGGGCTGGACAAAAAGGTAAAAGTTTCTGAATATCATTACTTTTTTTCTTATCCACATAGGCCTCTGCACCTTGTTCACTTTTAATGTATTTCCTACTCAGCTTTTTCAAAACAGCTGTTTGGACATGTGTGAGTCTGCGATGCCCTCTTACAGATATTTCCACCATTCTGCAGATAGTGAGTTCAGGCTGATCAGTCCTTTGTATCACCAGGTCCTAGCAAAATCAGCTTTTTTCATGAACAAATGAATGAATGGCATGAAAAAATGCAGTCCAACAAGCAGGTATGATCTAAACATAATTAAAAATGCACCTGTCTAAAATATATTGACTTTAATTGCTGAAACAAAGCATTACAATCTCACTTGTCTTCCAAACATCTATTTAAAGAGATTTGTGATTTATAAAAAACATACCTTACAATTTCTTTTTTCTCCCCCACCCGCCCCCCAAAGTTTTCTCCTATTCCATGTAAATAATAATCCACTTTGATATAGATCTTGTACCTTCACCACATTTTCTAGACTATGGAAAGAGTCCTTTGGTCTTTCATGCATTTATCTGGACATTTATATTCCTTGATGCTCAAAGAGGCACTGGCTTGGTAATTTTGCTGAATAGTAAATTACATATGCTTTATAACAGCTGTATTTGACTCACCTAATCTATGTTAAGGCAAATAAATAATATTTTGTTTAATGTATATTATCCAGTATATTCCTCTCAGGTGTGCTGCAAGAGTGGTGACTCTTCTTAAAAAAAAATAAAAATTTGCGTAGTCACTTAGAGGTAATTTTCTGAATTTAAGTACCTTCCTGTGTAGTACTTTTTCTCACATCTGTCTTCTTTAAGTGATTTGTATTCTTTACTTTCAAATGAAAAACTTGGAAGTTAATGAATATCACCTCATTCTTTACTCTTGTTAAACAGTTCAAAATATTCCCTTAGAAATTATTCTACTTCCATTAGTAGAAATTTTGAATCCTCAAGAGAGAAAGGATTACTGTTGAGTTTGAAAATCACTGCTCTCTGACTTGAAGACAAAAGCTTATGAAAAATAGTAAAATAGGCAAACTGAACCCAAAGGAAAGAAGAAATGATTGAGCAGGATAAAACCTGTGAACTCACTAGATGCTAGATGTGGAGAGTAGCTGCCCGTGCAGGCATTGTATTTTACACTGGCAATTTCCTTCTATTAACACACAAATGGTCTGTTAAAAGAGAGGGTCTCTCAATCTTTTTGACTGTGTGATCCTGCTGA
>NW_009918015.1:0-10195 GCF_000696875.1 Nestor notabilis | reverse complement strand
TCCCTTGTCTCCTAATCTTTTGAAAGAGTCATCTTTCACTTAGGAGATCTCAACGTTTTCTTGTAAACAACTTCATTCTTTAATATCTACTTGTAACTAGTGCACTTGTATGTTTTTTCTGAATAGTATAAATCTACAAATATTGCCTTTTGTGGGCAGAGGAAAAAAATAATGCATTATTACCACAGATGGGACAGTGCCCGATCAGAAAAATTTCAAATGTTGTAAAGCTGCAGTGCTTCAGTGTTTCTGAAAAGCAGCAACATCCCTAGCAAAGCACACTGTATAAGTAGGTTTCCCTGGACCACATTCATACTTGGTGTCTCTGCTACCAATAGTTTTCAGTTTAAAGGTGTGTTATTGTAGGAAGGAAGCAGCTCGTATTCAGCTATAGATATCATGACATCTGAGTCACTGTTGATTTGGTAAATTTTCTCATGGAATAAGTACCAAAAGTAAAAGAAACTTTTGCAATATTTCAGTAATGTAGTGTAGAGTCAAACCTTAAATTACTGAACTCTTCTTCATAGGGTAGACCTCTTTGAGGTCTAATGCAATAATGTTTTAGTCCTGAACTAAAACGTGAATGCTTTCTTAAACTGGTCAGCAGAACTGTGAAAATTCCTACAGTGTTCCTACAATTAGTCAATTTCAAAAAATGAATTTAACTGTGCATACATGGTGACAAATGCAAGAAGGAGCGCTCGCGGACACAGTAGTGTAGCATGAAAAAGCAAGAAAACAGAAAGGCTAATAAGTTTAAAAGAACCATGAAAATGTTAGTAATATTATTAAGAATGTCTGGATTATGATAAATCTCAAGATTTAGCAATTTAAGGGCATTCTTAGCAGAGATACAGTGTTGTCATTAGAATTATGTCTCCAGTACAAGCTCCAAAATTATAGTCTTGTATAGGATCCATCTTTGCTTTGTAAATAACAAGCCTAGGTTAGGTTCATACCTGAAAAAATTGTTGCAGTTCCAGCCTGGTCATTATACCTACGACTTCTGGACCCCAGTGAGCTCACTAAACCAAATCAACCCATTCCAACCATCTTCAAATCTGCTTTCTCAAAGCTTTTGTAGATTCTTTCCCCCAGGCCTTTTGAAACAAATACTGTAGGTGTTTCTTCTTCACACTCCCTGGCACAGGAACAGGAGAAGGAACTGGAGAATAGGAAGAAGGGCAGAAAGAGGTGCTACCATTTTGTTTGCAGAACGCAGAAATGAAACAAAATTGCTCTAATATTTGGGAGCTTCCTGCCTGTCTTCCTTTGCTACCAATATTTATTTGCCAGAAGGAGCTGGACATGCTTTGTTACAGAAGAAAGACTCAGCCTGCTTTTCCATCAAGAATTATTGACTGCTACTAGCCAAAAATTTGAGACAGAAAAATAATCAAATGGTCCCTACAGCCAGGATTAAAAAGTGGTCTGACATTTGAAGTGTCTATTAATAGATTACTTTTCTTTTATAACTCATCTTAAAATGATTCCAGGGTACAGAGAACCAAGGAATCCTCTAACATATACACAATAATAGAAAAAAAAAAAAAATCCAGGAAAACGTGCATACTTTTAAATTTATCTCCAATCTAAATCCAGAGATTGATCGAAGAAAATGTGTATTTAGGTTACTTGAAACATAACTATGGAAGTGAACCAGAAATTAATGAAGCTATAAGAGGGTGTGGGAAATCTTCATTGAGCCTCAGCATTTGTCATTTTTATGAAGATGTAGCCTCTGTCTTCCTTTTCATCCAAAGTCAGAATAAGGGTTCCTCAGTACTAAAATGAACTTTTTCCTTTTTAGCACCTTTTGTTCATAATTTCTGAAATAGAAGAACCAGAGGTAATAATGTCACAATCACCATAGATACAGATTCAATATTTTAATTTCAGTAGCATTCCTAGTCTCACTGGCATGTATATTTATCAAAAAAATACCATTTTTCACATGGTATTTTTCCATAGCCGTTAATTCTTAATCTCTTATTCATACGAATGTACCACCTTTTTTTGATTAAAAGAATACTATAAGAATTCAGTATTTCTTTTAGTTAAAAACTATTTTTAAATGTCTTCTCATTGAATCTTCTCTATTAATTTTATGTTCCTCAGACCTCTGAACATGTAACCTAGTGAAAATTTTCTTTGGGCAAACCTGTCCTTGATTTTTTTATTTGAAAACACACACACTCAAGAAATAGAAATTACATCCCACATATTCTTAGTATGATAAACTGCAGTTTCTGTGTGGCATATTAACTCGTTTTGTTAAAATGAGGCAAGGAGGCAGACTTGACTTCAGGAGTCATGAAAAAAATGTCTTGAAAGAAAGAGAAATGCTTAAGACCAAAAAGCATTACTGTGAAAGCCTGTTAGCATTAGAAGAAATTTATTTATTTATTATTTCTTCCTCCCTCCTTCCCAAGATGCAAATGAATGTATTCAGTTAGAAAATAATAATTGTTTACTTAAAGAACCTAACTTGAATTATTTCCAACTATCTTCTTAGTTTTTAACTTTTCTTAGATCTTTTACTCTTTCATGAGATATAAAAAGGGCTGTTTTTCACACGTTTTGGTTTTTTTTTTGAAAAGCAAGAGTGTTGGGGGATGAGTGGGAGGAATTGTTTTGCTTCTGAGTCTTCTGATGGGGAAAAATTGCAGAAAGATTAGGCTTTTAAGAATATATTTACAATTTTCCCCTCATTTCATAACAAAGACCATTGACATGCTTGCCTTGGAGATGTTTAATTGTAGTTTACTTGGCAATGACTATACTTTACTAATTCTAAACTAATTTTTAAATAATTTTATTTAGGTTTAGTGAGAAAGATCACCAGTTCCGTAAAGGTTCCAAAGTTAATAAACTAACGTTGTCTTCCAGACATGAATAGCACATTTCAAAGTTCCTTTAAGAATACTGAAGAAGTCTTACTAATTATAAACAATCTGCTATATATGTTATTTTATAAGCCATTTACTGAATTATCTATGCTCTTTAGACAGTTATATACTCTGTTTTTACACTGCTTAATATGAAGTATGACCATAAGTGAAACTTTGAATTCTGTTCTGTTGAATAGCTGCTGTCCAGCTATTCGTCACAAAATAATAAAGAACAAGTTATATCTGTTTAAGTCCACTTCCTACTTTACAGTCCTTCTCCCAGGCTTATATACAATTCAAGCCTTGCATAACTTGATGACTTTCATTATATTTAAATAATATTTTGTCTCCATCTTTCAGATTAATTTTACTTCTGTGAAACCGGTGCTAAATGGAAGCATTGAGACATAACATATCTGAGTTAGCTTGACTTCAGACACTGTACAGTGACAAACAAACTGCCAGCTGATTTGTTTTTGGACCAATATTGTCTCCCTGCAAGTTATGTGTTGGATAAATTTATTCTGGTTCTTTGCTTCTGCAGTATAAATTCCTTGTGAGCATGATTCAGCAGTCCCATTAACCACGATGCCTGCATTGTTTCTTAGATGGACCATATTGCACCTTGCTTTGCTCATCTTGTTTTAAATATACAGTGAAGATAAAAAAGAGTAAATATATCTCATGTTTCAGCCTTCTCTAAGAAATTTAGTGATTCAGTTATCTACTAGCAGCCTCCATGAGGACATGAACATTTCCCTTAGTAGCTGTACCAGCTTAATCAATCCTGCCTTTTCCCTTCAGAAGTCTGTGAGTCTCCTGTCCTTGTCTTCTCCCTCAGTTGTGCTTGGAAAAATGTTTGTGAGGGTTAACAGAGAAATACATCAGAGAACAGACTGTAAAGTATCCCACTCAAAAAAAAAAAAAAAAATATCAGTAGGTAATACCACTGAGAGAAATGTGTAACATTTATTTACCACAGTGCCCAAGGGAACCAAAATTGTCTCCATTTGTTTAAAAGATACTCCCCCTCAAAAAATTGTAATTATCTGTTGCCATATTGTAGAGCCATCATCATTAAAATCTTCAATACAGACCTGACATGGAGAAACCTCCCAAAGGCTGGTTGGAATGTTCTGGCTAAATGATGCACACTTAATTTTTGCTTTTGCAACATCTCATGGTTGCTCTCTGTAACTTCTTTGCTCTCACACTTTGCTGCATCTCTATCTGGTGTTCCACCTGAATGGCCTTTTAAAAGCCCAGATAGTGAAAAATATAGTAGTCTACCAGCTGGAGAGCACATTTCCAGTATGTCTTCATACTGGTTATGTGTTTTTTCTCTTCATCCCACAATAGTATTTAACCTTTAAAACTTTGGGATGAATTTCTTCTTGCCTTCTTTGGTTAGTTCCTAACTGACACTAGGCAAAGGCCAACTGTGAACTGCTGAATGAACAGGACAATGATAGAGAAGAAAGTACAAGGAGGCTGAGGGCCCTTTGTCAATTATATGAATTTACACAGAAGGATATGATCTCCTCAGTAACTCCATGCACTAGTGACAATGCTAACAATAAGCATTCTCAGTAAGGCATCAGAGTCTTAATTTTTGCCTCCAGTCCAGGGCAATTGTAACTGAAGTGACTGACCTCCCAAGAATACTGCAAAGCATGTTTTTTTCAGTCAGGATTTTGGAAAAAATGGGTAGAAGGAAAGTGTTTTTGTAGAGGCTACAACACATCAGTCACAGTTGATGTTAAACATAGGTGCAAAATGCAGGTGCATATCACCAACCAAAATGAGGGAAGCCTGTGAATCCACTTTGAAATCTGTCCAGGCTGAATGGAGTGTCTTTGCCTGTTCTTGTTTCCAAAGCTGTAAGAAGGAGCACACAGAAACTGTGAAATCAGAGAGCCAATTGGTGCACAGGCAATCGGAAGTTGTTCTGCAGATATAGAAAGAACCTGATGTTTCAGGGTGAAAGTGCTTTACATTTCACAGCAGTGAGGACACCTTTTCATAAGATTCCTCCTACATTCAGAAATGATTACACATCTTTCATAAATAAACATGACTGCAATAAAGATATTTACTTTCATCTTACAATCCTTGCTAAGGAACTACTTCATTGTGTTAAGAGGCTAGCAAAGGATTAAATATCTTTGTTCATAATAATAAACTTCTCAGTGAGTTCATCCCGCAGTCATGTTTCGGAATCAATTTACTTGGAAAAGCATGGATATAGACCAGTCAGTCTCACCTCTGTGCCCGGCAAAATCTTGGAGTAGATTCTCCTGGAAAGAATGCTGAGGCACATGAAAAACAGCAAGGTGGTTAGTGGCAGGCAGCATGGTTTCACGGGGGGAAAAGCCTGCTTGACCAATTTGGTGGCCTTCTATGATGGGGCTACAGAAGTGATGGACAGCAGCAGAGCGGTTGATGTCATCTACCTGGACCTGTGCAAAGCGTTCGACACTGTCCCACACGACCTCCTTGTGTCTAAATTGGAGAGACATCAATTTGATGGATGGACCACTCAGTGGATAAAGAACTGGCTGGATGGCTGCACGCGAAGAGTTGTGGTCAATGGTTCAATGTCCACGTGGAGACCAGTAACGAGTGGTGTCCCTCAGGGATCGGTGTTGGGACCTGTGTTGTTCAATATCTTTGTCGGTGACATGAACAGTGGAATTGAGTGCACCCTCAGCAAGTTTGCCAACAACACCAAGCTGTGTGGCTCGGTTGATACACTGGAGGGAAGGGATGCCATCCAGAGGGACCTTGACACCCTTGTGAGGTGGGCCGATGCCAACCTTATGAAGTTTAACCAAGCCAAGTACAAGGTCCTACACCTGGGTCTCCTCTCCTCTCCTCTCCTGCACTCTCCTATACTCTCCTCTTCTCTCCTCTTCTCTCCTACACTCTCATTTCCTCCTTCTCTTTTGAATAATATGCATATATTTATTTTAAGCTGTGCTAGCAGCCTGTATCTTTCTCTGCTAACTCCAGCTTTCTGAAATAACATTTCCATGGATCTCTTTCCTAAGGCGGAAATTATTCCAATTATTTGCTTGCCAATCAGATTTTTAAAATTATTATTATTTTTTGACCCAAATGACTTTAAAAAAAAATTGCTAATGCTTTTTCTATGTTCTCCTGTCACTGGGAGAAAAGCCAAGCCCAGCTGCCCTATTTTATCTTTTCCTGTATTGGTCAGCTCTGCTTTCTGCTTGTTGAAGAAGTCTTTGCTAGTGAACTGTAGGACTGGATTGCTTCTTGTTTATTGATACCTCCAAGATACAAATAACTCATCATATATTTTGATGTCTACTCAGGTTATCTTTGAGGTACATCTTTGCCAGTGTACAGAGTTATATCTGCAATAATACAGAGGCACTGCCAGAATGTCCAATTTTTATCATAGGGTGGAAAGTTTAAAGGTGTTTGAAATTTCTTATTCTGAAAGGTATAAAAGTTGCAGAGACAGCTTTGTCATTGTTGTTTATCATCTTAATATATGCTACAATGTAAAAATGACTGAACCCCCGGCAAATCCTTTTCTTATTATTGTTTATTAAATAAAATATTGTAAATTGAGGAAACAAGTCTCTTCCTTCCATGGCATGGGAATTATCCCTATTACTGGACAAGTACACTTAAGGATATTGCTGCTGTATATTTAAACACAGAAAAGAAATAATGAGACCATTTATGAAGAGAGTTTTCATGCTAAAAGCATTAGGCAGCACTTCAGCTTGTATGTAGAGCATAAACATAGTCAATAATATCACCCATAGACACAAATTGCACTGTGTGACACCTGGATTCTTTAGATCTAGTACAACCAATTACTCTGAAGAATTGCACTGAGTCTTGCACGCATATTTCCAGTTTCAAACTTTTGAAGACTGGAAATAAATACACAAATGTATGGTTAAATCTTTCATGTTTCTTTCCAGGGTGCCTGTTTCAGACTATCAAGTTGCTGAAGTAAGCAAAGAAGTAATTTAAAACACAGAAGCAGATTTCCAGTAGATGCAATCTGCCCAAGTCTTATTCATTTAGATGTAATTTTGTTTTGATTATCACTTGCATGAGGAGTAAATCCTTAAAATCTCTTATACCAATATGGAACCAGAATAGGTCCAAGAGTTCCCACAGCCTTTAGAAGAGAGAATTACTGCTGAAGACACGTTCTCACAAGGTCCCATGTAGCTGCAAGAGTGATACTTCCTGTTCAAGACAGCTTGTCAAAGCCAGTATTCTGTTTAAGTATCACTCTCTACCTTCAAGTCTTTGTTTCTAAGCCAGTAGGTATCTCTACTTGTTTCATCATAGACTAGCATGGCTGATTTCATAAATGAAACATTTAGTGTTTCATTTTCTTAAAAAAACACTTCCTACCCATGACCTTTAGTGGAGAATCACACATCTTGCACTGAGTTTTTAACTTATAGTTACAGGCACAGTCATATAGATACGGGTAAAATGGCCTGACAGAAGTTCAGAAAACTTTGATTTTTCAATTTTTAAAAGCTTTTTTAAATTTTGAGATACATTCCATCAAATTGAAATAATGCACATTTGTCATGATTTTTCAGCTATGCACTTATCCTTTCCTCACACGTACCCTCCCCACCTTTGCGTCAATGACACAATTGCTACTTTACCATAGCTAAAGAGGGAAAGGGATTTCTGATGGAAAGGGACAAATTTGTTTCCTGGGAATCTTCAACAAGTCCGTAGAAATCACATATCTTGTCATGGTGAAAGCTAGGGTAGAGCATCCTTCCATTTTTGCATGACAGATTTCAAAATTGTGTTCAAAGGCGTCTGAAATGGTTTCAGCAAAGCAACAGCTCCCTTTTTTCCCATGGCATCCACTGCAAGGAACCTTTGGTTCACAGTCACTGAATAAAAGTCCATTCCCTTAAGTTGACAGTTTGCACAGCTTTAGACGGCATTCATCAGGTAGAAGGCCACTTCTGGCCTTGGAGGTGCAGACCATAAGGCCAAATTACTCTGAACTGAAGGGGTACATCCTTAATAACTCAGCACCTTCTGCACACTTAGACCTTTGCCTGCTTCATCACACTACCGTTCCCCGTATACAACCAATCTCAATCTTGCCAACAGGTCTTCACTCTGTTTTATTACTTTCAAGTTAATGGTGTATTTTTCCAGCCATAATGTCCATTTTATCTCTTTTGGGTGTAGATAAACCAGTATCTGCTTTTTAACCTATTTAATCAAAGCAGTTTTTACTTCGCTTCTGAGTCTGGTTAAATTAACTGAAATGACCTGCAAGGTCTTTGCTATCTCTAGACTGGATCAAAGAACGTAGGCAGTGCACTACAATCTACTTTAATCCCATTACAGCCATGTCACTCCTAGGCCTTCTCTATGATTAGACAATTAGATACCAATGGCTTTCTAATGGATTTACTACAAGGCATTAGCTGATGAAAATTCTGCAGTGTTAGCTGCTTGTCTTTTCACTATAATGAGAAATGAAACACTGTCACAGAAATCTGTTGATTTAATAGCTTTCATAACAATGTTAGGAGTGCTAGTGAAAGAAATTAAACATGAATTGCTGCTGAGGTTTACCTGCTCTGTGAGTTAGCCTCATGGCTGTTTGGAGATGCATATTAGTTATTACATAAGCAAAACTGACTGACCGAACTTTAAAACAAATGCATTTGATTTGTATCCCCAAGAAATGTGAGTGGCTGAATGTTGCCACAATACCTGAAGATTTTGTCAATAGTTTAGAAGCCATGGAAATAAAGGGGAGGTGATCTGTTATGGCCTCTGAAAATATTAGCTAGATTTTAACTTATCAGGAGGATGTAGGGATTTGTGTCATCTTATATCTGTGTGTGTACTCCTCTTCTGTGACTACAGAAGAAAGTGAAAGTACTGAAGAAAGTAACTGAAAAATTACTGGAGAAAGTAATACCTGATGTGATGTGAACTTTCCTCAGCACTTTCATTGGGTTTCAGTCTAAATGTCTCGTGCCTCATTTGAGACATCAGAGCACTCCAGAAGCTACCTTAAACAATCAATCAGGCAGTTTCCAAATTGATTTATTAACTGTAAAATCTTTACTGTAAAAAGACCCTAATTACGATCTTGATTGCTGTATTGTGTACCACGGGACAAAATGGTTCCAAGTAGATGGTGTGTGAAATCCTCCAAATGCGGTGGCTATTTACTGGTCTGTTGTTTATGAAACCCGTGGGCAGATGTATATCACAATAGAACCAGTACTCATTTTCACTCTTGTTGGCAGATGGAGATGAGCCAATGACTGAATGCACTTCTGAGATTTTATTACCTAATATATCCTCTTGCCTGATCCCTGTCAGGCAGCTGTGGGGTTCTCCAGATGGCTGATATGTGTGAGCTTGAATTGCTGTGGTCATGACTGCAGACATCTTCTGCAGAAAGGTTTTCACACTCTAATCATCCCTTGAGTGTTCTTCATAGGCATTCAAAAGAAAAAGGATGATTTAATGCATATTAACATCTGAACTTAGTTAGCTAAGCTAATAGAAAGGTAAACAAACATGATGTCCATGAATTTACCCCTTCTCTGAATCTGCAAAGCTCTGAGATCTCACGAAACACTGAGCTTTTTCCCCATGACTTAAAGGTGACTGGTAACGGTGGGCAGATTGTTTTAAACTGAGACATACTGACCTTAAGTGTTGTATCTTTGTGCTATGTTTTGCCAGTGTAACTGCCTTGCTATTTACCCTGCTGCAAGGGTTTTGACAGCAT
Organism: Nestor notabilis; assembly: GCF_000696875.1. NCBI lineage: Eukaryota > Metazoa > Chordata > Aves > Psittaciformes > Psittacidae > Nestor > Nestor notabilis. Next base: position 511 of record NW_009918015.1, on the reverse strand, counting down.
CCACTGCATCAGAAAATGGGTTTCTTTGGTGCCAGTAGCCAAAAATATCAGTTTATAATTTTTAGGAAGTTCCACCACTCCAGATTGGAGCTAACATTTATTTTTCTTTTTTTTTTTTTAATCTTTTTGTCTCCAGCACATAAATTCCAGCTGACAACATTGTAACTCTCTGTTTTGATGACATAGAAATGCTATAATGTCAGCAATTTAGGTAGTCATATTTGAAAATATGTAATGTGTGTATACGTATATTAGTGTATGAAACACACTGTCTTAAAACTAATATTAACACATAATCTAAATGCCAAATGAAATGAAACAGGGTGATACTTTTGAAATGAAATGTTTTGGCATTATCAGAGTGAAACAAGAAATATGAAATGATTCATTTTGACACTTTCATGTGGAACATTTATTCCAAATTGAAATGTTCCTGTAGATCAACTCAATTGCAACAAAACTGCATTTTTGGAGTTGAACGCTGTTGTCGTGGTTTAAGCCCAGCCGGCAA
>NW_009918014.1:0-2212 GCF_000696875.1 Nestor notabilis | reverse complement strand
GACTGCTGTAGCTGAACCCAGGACACCCTCTAAGTAAAAAATTCCTTTTTTATATCTAACCTGAACTTCCCTTGTTTAAATTTAAACCCACTATCCCATGTCCTATCACTACAGTCCCCGACGAAGAGTCCCTCTCCAGAATCCTTGTAGGCCCCCTTCAGATACCATTTTCTATAAATTTCAAGCATGAGGATGTCTGAAAACAGTATGTAAGTGATCATAATTTCTAGTTACAGTACCTCTCAAAACAGAAAGAAACATTTCACTACATTTCCATTCATATATAATAGACAGAAATGCTGGTAATATTCCTGTTACTGTCAAATTATTGTCAATTATAGCAGTAAAACAGGCCATGCCAGCTAAACCTAGAAATAAGAAGTATTTTATATTTTAATTACAGTAATTATGTGAGCCTGAAGTAATTATTGTTCCCAAGAGCTGATCAAAATGTTCAGACCTGTTCTCCATTCTGCCTTGTGAATGAATACCTGAGCAGTCTTCGGATTGACTGCTCCCAGTTACAATGCAGAGCATCACCCTGTCTTAACCTTGGTGGCTGCCTCATAATAGAAACCTCTGCTGAAAAAGCAATATGTTGTGTTTGAATGCGTTGGCAGAAAGAAATACTCTATGGCGAGTAATTACATCCAAATTAAACTATATGAGAAATAGCAGCATAGCCATTTTATTTCATAATCCAGGTCAGTAATTAAGCCTGCACAACATAACGTTTATGAAGATGAAGTCTTTGGAACAGGTATATGAAGAATGGCTCCCCAGCTGGGCAAGCAGTAAGTTTCTTTAGTACCAGACGTGGGTAAACTGTCTTTAAAATTTACCTTGAAAACTGTATCTGCTCAGGGTCAGTGATTTTAAAGCCACTAGACTCAAAACAAAGACTTTGCCTGCTTGTCCTGAGACAGTCAGTGATGCAGCTGCAGGCATAGACATGCTTGACCAGGTTTTTCTCTTCTAGCTGGCTCCAGTTCCAGAAAGTATTTATTGTAGTGAAATCACAGAAGCACAGCTTCAGCTCAGAACTGTGCAGACCCAGTTCCCCTTCTGCATATCCCTTCAGCAGCTCAGGTTCATACCACCCTGCCTGCACCATGGGTGGTACTACTGTGCTAACTGGGCAGCAGAGGGACTGAAATAATCCCAACTGCCAGAGATATGGAACTGCTGCTTAAACTTTTGAATGTCAAAGTCCACTTGTAGCTGAACTGAAGAATCAAAGATATTGGAATGAAAACAAAGATTTCTCAGGCATGTTAAATGAAGTGATGAAAAATTTGGCCATATGAATGTAGAGATAGAAAATTCATTTTGAAAATATTGTGACTATAGAAATAGAGTATATGCTAATTTAGAAGAAACTGCAAATCTTTTTAAATGCTACCACATAATCCATAAAAACAAAATCTGAGTGTGGCAGTGGGAAGGTCCGTATCTGAATGTTATCTTCCCAAGAATTCCTGAGAAACTCTGCATAATAACCGAACTCGTGAGCAACACGAGTGCTTTTATAAACCATTAATAAATACTTCCTAATTAGACCTTAAACATAACCAAGATAATAACACTAAGCATTTCAAGTGTTTTTAAAATGTTACTCTATAGATATATGCTAATTAGAGGATAATACAGGCATTTACCTAAAAGCCATTGGATATTTGGGCAAAATTAGATGAGAACTTTCCATTTCCTTTATTCATACAAGTTATCCTTAAAATACCCACCAAGAATTGCAATCTCTTTAATGAAGATCTACTGACAAAAAGTTAAAAACTGCTTTCAGTTTCCTGCTACAGTTGAATGTGAATATTCAACCTAGGTATTCTAAGTTCATGTATGTTAATGCATTAGCCTTCCAGCTCTGGATATTTATCATCAATCCTGCCTACTTGTACACATGAAACTATGCCTTCTCCGAAAATTTTAATTGTTCATGAATATTTAATCATCTGTTTATAACAAAATCAAAGCACCTTTCAACCTGAGCAAGCGTTCAAAATATATTTATTCCATAACAGGACCAGAGTTTGACTTCACATGAACAGTCATTCCCAAATGACCAAAATGACAAAAAAGATATTTCATAGCTGTGTTCCAGCTTCCTTTTTTTTCGCTTGTTCCAAAAATAAGAAAAGGCTGGCAGATGTCTGTTACAGGCAGTTAATCTCTACTCAACTGTGATCTTGTGGGGTTC
>NW_009918013.1:0-556 GCF_000696875.1 Nestor notabilis | reverse complement strand
AGGGCCTGCAAACGTGACACTGCTCCTATCTCTCTGTAGAGCAGTTTATCCAGAGAGTCCTCTTGATCAGGCGGTCTGTAGCAGATCCCCACAGTAATGTCCCCCATAACTGTTCTCCCTTTGACCCTGACCCACAAGCTCTCTGTTGACTCACCCCCAATCCCCAGACAGAGTTCCAAACTCTCCAGCCTATCACTGACATAAATAGCAACTCCCCCTCCCCGTCTGCCTGGCCTGTCTGTTCTAAAGAGCCGGTAACCGTCCATTCCAACACTCCAGTCACCGGAATCATACCACCATGTTTCTGTGATAACCAATGATATCGTATCCCTGTAGCCCGTCCGCCCTGGCCTGTCTGTTCTAAAGAGCCGGTAACCGTCCATTCCAACACTCCAGTCACAGGAATCATACCACCATGTTTCTGTGATAACCAATGATATTGTATGCCTGTAGCCTTGTACACGTCTCCAGTTCCTCTTGTTTGTTTCCTATTCTATGGGTGTTTGTATAGAGGCATCTAAGCCGAGCTCCAAATGAAGCCGACAATGGCTGGGGG
>NW_009918012.1:16075-55105 GCF_000696875.1 Nestor notabilis | reverse complement strand
ATTTATTATTATTTCTTACAGTTGCTGAATCTCCTTTCCTTGTGATTTTTTTTATTACCTCTTTTATATTTACAGCATGGGTTTCCCCTGTGAATCATCAGAATTTACTTTATTTATATTTGCCAGACTCCATCTATTTCTACAGATATGTCATGCCTGGATGCTTATTGGGCCTGGGAAGTAACAGTGCTATTTTCTGTGTGCATTTGGTATCACTGATTGCTTTCAATCACTGACCTATGGGTTGTTATCCAGAAGATCAGCAACATGAAAAGGGTTCTGCTGTGCTGGTAAGACTATCAGGAGAAGTTAGGCATCTAATCTGCAGAGATGTTTCTGTAAATCTTGTCTGTCACCTTCTGCCTTCTAAGGTATCTCAATAGTTGCATAAATCTTTCCTTTGATCAACAGGTCTTCCTTCATATTGTATTACAGCAGCACCTACTCACCCACGCTTAAGGCACAACACAAATTCACTAAGAGATTCCTCCCATCCTGAATAGCTCAAAAGTCCTTTTCTAATGTTATGAAAGGGGAAAAAAAAAAAAAAAAAAAAGATAAAAGAGAACTGGAAAAGGCTGAAAGTAGCACACAAGTGACAGAATTATGAAATAGCGTGTGAAGGTGGAACCACCAAATACATGCTCCCTCCTCAAAAAGAGATCAGTTAAGATTGCCCCAACGGCAACTCAGTTCTCACACAAAGTGAAGGTAAGACATGGACCTCAATGCTACAAGACACTGGGGAGATCCAAAGGTTTACCAATCTTGACATAGAGGGAAGAGAAACATAACAGGGAGCAACTGAATACCAAGATAGTGCTTTTGCCTTGGGCAGCCTTTGAACTCTAAATTACTAGAACTGAAGAGAGAATTCTTGATGACTTCTGCTACGTTTGTCCAGTTCTTAAACTCATATGTAGGCTTCTTGTTATTGTCAGAGAAATATTTTGGACTAAATAAGCCTTTAATATGACCGGGGAATAACTTTTTATGACCTTATGTTACAATAAATAAGCAAATCAAGGACACAAAATAAATTTTAATTGATATGAAGCATAGGCCAGCAAAAGAACTGGAACTGAGTCTTCCATAATGGTTGTGCACCATCAACAGCTGCATCTGTTGTAGTAAGTAAAAGTGACAATGCCTTTGTCCATAGATCTGAACTACTTACCTGCTGAAACCAGAGTTACCACGTCCAGACTTGCCACTGGAACTGTTCCCTGGCCTATGCCAATTCTTGAGGATGACCATAATGCTGAGAAAAGCCTGATCTCTTTTCTCCATTGCCAGTACCTGCCTATGAAGAAAAACAGAGAAAAATAAACTAAAATGCTTTTTGCATTGGGTACTTTTGTAACCAAAGGGCTCTGAAAATTTAGGTGTTTCTAGACATGGGATTTTTATCATTGCAGAATAAACCAAGTCTCCTATCTAGCAAATGCTTGGCATGGCTCATATTATTGGCCTTGGACTGTTGGCAATCCTGAAACAGTGCTCATGGTGATAATTAACCAGTTCCACCTTTTGTAGTCGTGGTTAATTCAGAAGATGTATTCATATTTTCAGTGTCATTTGAAATCCTTGTATATACACAAAGATAACAAAACAAGTGAACAAATGTTCTAAATGTTCTAAAACCACTGTGGGGCTCAAGGTGCTGGAATTAATGTCTTGCTACATGAACTCGAGTCTGAGTTCCCAGAGACCTGAATAATAGCAAAGGGTAGTAATTTTGTGTATTTTCTGCTGCTTTTAGCAGACCAGATTATGGTAACTTCTATTATTAAGTTGGAGGAGGTGAGAGAAAGAATCCTAGGGGGTGATTTTCCTTTTTTTTTTTTTCAAAATTCAACATCTCTAGTAAGCTAAGAAATATGGTTATCTCTCTCAGTGGTACACACACACAGTAGTGTTATTTGATATTCCTGACAGTAGGAACATGCTGTTTAAAAAAAAGAACAAAACAATAGGAATTACTCCACTCTCTCCATATTTTCTGCTTCTCAATCAAAGAAAAGTACTTGAAAAGCATGAACATTATGTTTAAAAATAGTTCTGCTGAAACATGCCCAGAGATCAGAAGCAACTTCCATATTTGGAAGAACCTACAGTATGTTCTGCCAAACTATTTGGCTTTTCTTTAGGTCAAGGCAACCCTGGGCTTTGCTGCTGTTCCCATAATGTACTACAGAAGGGGTGAAAGTGGTCTCCTGTCATTTCCAGTTTACAGTACAGTTTGTGCTAGCTTGTATGGGACATGCCTTTGCAGCCAGTGCTACGCTGAAAACCTCAGTAACTACAAAAGCACATTCTCCCCTGCTGTACTTGTATTTCCTGTGGGTAGCCATGAAAAGCAGGCAGAATTTTATCCTGGAAGACTACTGGATTTCTGTACTTTTTTCTCGTGGACTCCCCTCCACCCATCCATTCAAAAATATTCTTTTTCATTTTTTTTAATTTTTTTTTTCAGAAGACTTGGTAGGAACTACTGCAGAAGTCATGCTGCAGTAGATTTTTTTCTTCCCTTATTTTTTTTCTTAAGAAAAGACTTAATTACATTATTTTCTTAAGATTCTGTTTGCTATCAAATATTTCATTTTGGGACCATTCCTGTTCCCAACAGTCATAGTGAGTAAAACATCCATTGATCTTTCATTGGATTCAGGCAACAAAATGGGATTTCACTAAATTTTTGCCTAATTACACCTCTTTGCATGTCTGAAGAGTGAAGTAACATTGCAAAACTTCCAAATATTGTGATGCATCAGTATGTGAATTAACTCAAGCATGACCTCATATTCCCCTTGCCCTACTCTTTGGGTAGTTAATTACCATATTGGTATAATACATTTGTTATGTCTATTTTTTTGACTTAACTTTACTGTCTCTCATGACACTGCCTTCTATGCTCTTTCTGACACTAATACTCATTTCCATGTTTTGAAGATTGACTCCTAAGCTGGAATGCTGGAGCCATAAGACATCTTCTGTTTCATTGCATTACCCAAGTAGTTAAATCTTGCTCTGCTAGCATACAGATCCCAGGCCTTTAGAAAGCAGGTTTGATTACAGTGTTACCTCTGCTCTCCTGTGCATATATTCCAGAAAAATAGTGACCTCCTGCTAAATCAAGGGCTGCTTGCTGGGAAGTCCTGGCAATAGGAATGTGCCATTTACCATCTCATCATTTTCTAGTGCTCAGGCTGCTCGGTTGCCCTCACAAACTACCTCAAAGGTAGGATGAAGTGCCTTCTCCTCTTACCCTCAGAGAGTTTCTGGTTTGTAATTTGTATTCACTGTTCAAAACTATATAGTGCAAAAGACATAATGGTCAGGGCAGTTGGCAACAGTTAATGTCCAAAAACAATTCTTCAGGTCTTCCCTGTAGCTTGAGCCAGGATGCTTGATGAGTAAATAATAGCAAGAGGCCAAAGATTCCTGTTTCTGACCTAATTATTTTTGCAATCCAGTTCTTTGCCACCCTCAGTCCCACCATTTTTGAGGTACTGCCTGTGCTTGTGGGACTCTTTGGCCAAGGCAGCTTACATGCAAAAAAGCTGAGTCTTAGCCCAGTACTGAAGGATTCTGATGATCTCATTCTCATAAAATGCAGGATAAAAAGTCAAAGATTTGCTTTCAAGAAGGAAAAATGTATCCAGTAAACCTTACAGCTAGGTTTATAGGGACTTTGTTTTGTGGGCAAAATCAAAGTTACAAAATAAAATTTGCTTTAAGGATTAAGCCTCTAATCCTTGACTATCCTTTGGCCAATAAAGTGTCTGATGGATAGTGCAAGCCTCACCTAAGCCTGTGTTTCGACACTGACTTCCATGGTCTCAAGAGCAAAAACTAGAAAACTTGACCTTCTGCTTGGAATCCTGTCACTAGGCAAATCAGTAAGAGAAAAATACAACTTCAGGTATATTTGTAATTTGAATAAAACATTACTAGTCGGTAAGTGCTGCAGAAGCACCAAGGGCTTACCTAACAACAAGGCATGTCTCCAATGCCAGCCCTTGGTTCAAGGGAGTGCACTGCAGAAAGTCAGCATAGACCATCACCATTCCCAGCGAGCCTTTCTTCAAAATCCTATTGAGCACACACTGAATCTCTGAATAAATATTTTTGGAGATGTCATATTCATTTATGATAAAACTAAGTCCTGTAGAATTGTCCATGCAAATGCTGATTTTCACTCTGTTGGGTTTTTTCTTCTTGTATTTAGAGAAAAGTCAACTGGGGTGAGGATTCAGTGCTTTTTTTTCCAAGGGGAAAAGTTATAAGTGCTTGGTATAATGACTTTGGGTAAGCTCTGACTTGATGACTGATGACAATCCAAATGTAAGAAAATATTGTAACATCTTATCTGTGAAGAGAAAGGAATTGCTTTTAAAATCTAAGATAAACCACATATTCTACTGAATAAAATGAGATTATTGGTGAGCTTAAACTGGGACTTGCTATTCTTCAATTATTTGAATTTACACCAGCAATGTCTGTGATTTTTTTTGAGTCCTGGATATTTTAATTGGGGTCTTAATCTGTTAAACACTCAATTTGCACTGAATTTCAGTGGACTTAAGGTATTTTTAATTCTTTGGGCTCTTTTGACAATCTCTCTTCACATGGAAATGTGATACATGATCCAGGAGGTGATATGATGTACAAGGACAGAATGGCAAATGTTCCTGCTTCTGTATGTGACAACATTCACGTGCTGGAGCAGTACAGAGATAACAATGGCTCATGTGAGCTTAGATGCACGTAGCTCAAATCCCTTCCACTGTGGACTAAATTGTCTCAAGTCATATGACATATGCCTTTGGCTAAAAGCACTCACAGGAACATTTGGCATGGCTTTGATGCAAGTAACTTGCAACTTTCAAGTCACTTGACTGAACATCTGAATCTACCTCATCAGTGTCTCTTCAGCTCTCAAACCTGAAAGAGTAAATTGGGAAATTAGGGAACATCTTAAAGGGACTGAGGATTTACTGTTACTAGGAGTTCATAATTGAGCCTTCTGACTCCTCTTACTGGAGCTGATGAGCAAACACCGAGTAGCTGGATGTCTTCACACCCTTCAAGGCCTTTCAGTAATGACTTCTTCAGATGCTCAGAAGACTAGAAAGGACTTCAGACTGATCATCCAGCTACCATCTTCCTTCTGGATTAAAACCATCAAAAGTTCTTTTGTTCCACTGAGAAAATTGTTATTCTGTTGTCTGTATCAGTCCTTCTACCTTTATTTTTGACATAAAGCGCAGCTTTTTTGGTCCTTTGTAGTACAGGAAGTATTCTAATAAACACCACTACTGGCAACATCTGAGCCAAGGAACATAATATACGAATGTAAAGCATTGCCAATTGCTATAGATTTTGTCTAGTACTTGTGGAATGCCACTTCCTATACTTTTTTTCTTCTCTGATGCAGTACATACTCTCAGTCTTTCACATGACTTGAAATGAATGTGTCCTTACTGTTCCTTTGCTTTTCTTTTCTTAAAGGTCTTTTCCAACTTAGTTGTTTCTACAGTTCAGTTCCTCCCCTTCTAAGAACTGCTGCCTTTATTTTCCTTTCTGGCTTACGCTAGAGCCAGTTTAGATTTGATCACTAACAGTGCATCAGAGGAAATATATAGTACATACTGTGCTTTCAGTTGGGTGGACAGGGAGCTATACATAAAACTCAGCAATAAGATGACTAATGAGTATGCTGTACTATGGATTTCCTGCAAAAGAGCAACTTACACAACTCAGCCTTTGTCACATTGTTTTTGTTAGCCTTCACTCTTTTATTTACCATCACTGAAGCTGGGAAAGATGGCTTATTTTCTCAACGCTGTGCATATGCATCTGTGCTGGAGCTGGCAGTACAACATGTTCTTCCTCATTTTCCTGCATGTTTTATAACCTGTTTTTATTTTACAATACTCCACTAATTTATTTTCTCAAAATTAAAGTGGAATATCTATTCCGTACATGGGTTACTTTGCACCTTATACTCTATTTTTAAGAAAGCATAAAGGGTTATATAAGGTTTTATACATCTCTCACCAATACACTGGAGGTCCTAGAAACCCAGTAGTCTTAACTGGCCTATTCATAGGCACAGGTTTAGTTCCAAGCTGTCAGCTAGCTAGAGGCCTTTGGTGGACACAGTTTTCAACCTCTATAAAGCACACTACTTGTTTCAGTATCACTTCTAGCTGCTTATACATGGGGCAGATTTACTGGACATCCAAGAAAACTGTTGTTCCCTCTTTTGTCTTCAGCAGTATGTGTGTTTTTGGAGGGTAAGAAAATGGCTTCATCACTGTTCAGCCTCTTCTCCTGCACAATACTTTCCATTCTTTGTCACAAAAACTGTGCCTTCATTGCTTAGGTGCTCGTACTTCAGATGTTTGTTCCTTAGTCATACAAATATCCACTATCAAAACTTCAAAGTTCTCCTTGTTGCAAAATGGAGGCCCTTCATACTGACTTAACTACCCAAGGGAAATTTGTTTATCCTGTTACGACATCTTTAGGTAAAAGCTAGGTCCCTGTAATGGCACTTCAGTATCACTTTTTGCAGAAGAGAACAGGTGATTTTCTGACCGGCATTTATAACGATTGCTGCAGTTGGGTCCTGAGTGCCTCTTGATGTGAGTGTTCCAGGAAGAGCACAAACAGTTTTACAGGACTACTTAGTCTTTAACACCTTCCTTTCCTCAGTGTTCGTGCTCCTTTTGCATTTATTTTCTGCTCTTAGAAAGGCAGTCACAGTAGCAAGAAGGAGATACTGAATTTCAAGGCTAGTAAATTGTAACAGACTCTCACCAAAGATCTGCAAGGGGAAATCTCAAGACGTCATCATCCGCTTAAACAGCAAATACGTATCTTAGCAAAACAATTCAACTGCAAGAGAACAGCCATTAGAAAGTCATTGGCATCTCAAATTAATGCCACATGGCATCCCTATTTCAGATTGTTCTTGTCTCCAAATCTTTAGTTGTTTCTTCTGGATGCTCTTTCTTAGCCCCTTTAGCCACTTTCTCAGTCCTACTTTACTGTGCAGAATCAGGTAATTAACGACAATGTAATTATTCATATTTCAGTAAAAGTAACCGGTTTAGACTGTAGGAATAGGGTACAATGGTGCAAAATGTGTGGGGTTGATGTATACTTGTTGCAATATTTCTTCTAATAATTAAGCAAGATCTCTTTCAGAGTTTAAATATTTAAAAGATGAATTCAGTGCTATTCTTGGAAAGCTTATTATTTACAGAAAGGAGTAGACTCTACCAAAAAAAAAATCAATTCTCAGACTATGAGAGTCAGCAACCTCTTAGATTTCGTGCTTCTCTGACTCAGACAGATAAAGAGGCTTCCTGTCATATTCCGGTTCCTCAGTTTACCTTCTTTATCCAGCTTGTTTGTTCCCCTAAAAAAGCAACAAGAAATTCATGTAAAGTCTTATGCCCAACTGGGGGCTGACCCCTGTGCTAGGGGACATACCAGTCTGCTGTACCCCTCAACACCAATGGAGCATAGGCTTCTGCAGGGCGAGTCTAGAACAGCTGTTGCAAAATACTGTGTTCTGTACCATTACAACACAGAGCTGTTGGAGTTTGTGTCACCTCACCTCTCCCTGCATCCTCCTCTGAGACAGGGCTAAGATTTTTATGTATGTATAGTATCGTGTACCTAGGTTAAAGTATTCTACAATATTTGTTATTCTCCCTCAAAATGAAAATTCACTTTGTAGTATTTTTGTTTAGGGACTAAAAATGGAAATATCAGAACTGCTAGGTACTTTCACACGTTATTTGAAATGGAAATCACAAACAAAGCTCTGAAGAGACACCATGCAACACTATATATCTTAAAATGCATTCACTTTGTTGTTTTATTTTGCTTCCCCTTTTTGCCAAAATACCCCAGCTCTGTAGGGATGTGAACTAAATATTAGATATCATACACATGTGAAAAAAGACATCTCGGTATTTTGAAGCTGCTTAAAATAGTGGGAGCCCCAGACTGCAATCCTTATGTAGAAATTACCCAAATAAAGCTCCCACTGAAGCCAAGCATTTACTGCCATTTGTACAATTTTACAAAATAAGCTACATGCTTTACAGAACAAATAAAGAAAAATCACATGGTGCCTTTATCTCCTTTCTTAGTTTGTCTTACTCTCACAATTCATTGCATAAGAGAAACAAACCATAGGACCAGAAGAGAAAAGAAACACCATAAATGGCTATACAAAACTCGATAAAAGCGACAGCTGGATGGGGCAAAAGTTCCTTTGCTGAAGTCAGATACCTACTTCTTTTTAAACATTTGACAAAATATTTTGCTTTTTTATTGACTAGCTGATAAATCAACTGGAGTTTTACCCAAGAGGACACTAAATGAGGACTTATGAATAACCTGTTATAAACGATTTGATCACTGCTGTGTACTATGGTATTATTTTTAACCAAAGTCTTTTACTAAAATAGCACAGCTTTCATCTGAGCTCACTTGTCAGACAAAGCTGTGAGAAGCATTTTGGCACTGCTTGCTCCCCTCTGCTGATTCCCCAGCCCAGTAGGCTCTGCAGGGACCTGGGGGAGCAGCAGCCCTGTCACTCTCCTTCCCACCCTCCATGTGCCTCAAACCACTCTGTTCAGGAGACTTGTCTCCAGAAACATAGCTCAATGAAAAGCTATTTGCCATAGTTATTGTTATTGTTATTATAATTATTTTAAGAAAGGAAATCAGCTGTGATATTTTTTTTTCTTGAAATCTGTTAAAGAGCCTCCCTACAAAGAGGTGATCAAAATGGCAATCTTAAAGGGAACTTGGTTTAGTGAGGTTTCTGATCTTTTCTCTTCTTTTCGTGACACCAATATAAAAATGCCACTTTAATAGATGAAATTAGATTGCAGGGAAATAGAGCTATGAGTGGGAGTAAAGTGAGATCCATTGTATTAAACTCCCATTACTAATCATATAATTGGAGAGTAAAAATATTTTCAGATTAGCCTTAGCTTTAATAAAGACGGGGATATCTCTTTTCAGGCATGTTAGGAGTAGAGCAGAAGGGATTAAATGAAATGTGATGAGCACATGTGGAAAGGTAGCACAGAACCCAGAATTTGACAGGTGAAGGAAATGTTGGGTCCATACTGTAGGCTGGAACAAAACTCTGTTGTCATCGGTATATTTAAGTATACTTACATATTGTTGAAGCCTAGGAAGACTTAGAACTTACAGATATTACCAGAAATAAAATGTTCTTCTAAGTGTAATCTGTCTCCCAAGTACCCTAGGAAGATTAGATTTTTTTTCTTTTAGAAACAGAAAAAAGAAAGAAAATATTTTGATAAATGAGTGAACAATGGATTATTAAATGGGCATATTGTTGTACCTGTGTTATAACCTTTCATTGTCTTGGACTGAGATTTTAAATGGTTGCAAGATTCAAAATGTTCTACCTCACCTGGCTGCAGTATTTCTTTGATAATGATACATGGCAAGAAGATATATTTCTATATTCTGCTTCAGCAACAAAAATACTTTTCCCTCCATTCTGGTTCAACAACTTTATGACACTATGGAAAGGAATAGATTGATATTTAAATATGCCTTATCAAAAGGAAGCAAAACAAAACCAAAAAATGCAGAAATTATTCTCTTCCCTACTTCAAGCCAGGAAACCTCTTCTGTAATGGTGTTTTCCTTTTTATCAATCACTTGTAAGCCTGTGATGTGGAGCTAGGGGAAGCTCCTCACTAATATTCTTTGATGAACCAAAAGAATAATAGAATCAGACTGGTTTTGCATGCATATCAGGCTACATAAAAAATGTTTTCTGGGCTTCAATTAATATTTTATAGATATCCCTTAGCTGAAACTACCATCCACTACAATGAAAATGAACTAATACAGTTCACAGCTACATTTAACCTTGCTGTGAAACTAAAAATAATGGAAATACATTCAGTATGATCTGAGTTTCTGTTCAGTATAAATAATATCTTACTGATAGGTAATGGAGTTTGCAGCCGATTGAAACAAAAGGGAAAAGGAGGGGGGGGGAAGTGGTAAAGTTTCTATTTAAGAATTTCTTGTTTCCATAAAAGATTACCTGGCTAAACACCTGGTTCTAGAACAAGTAGATACCTACTCACTACTGCAGGGCTCTGACTCAAAAATCCTGGTTTGGCACTGAGGTCAGAAGCAGTAGTGTTTGTGAAAAGGGCCTTACTGGATATTAAAAGGGCTCAGACCTAACAGTGGCAGCATAGCTAAACTGATGGAAACTGTGGTACAGAATCACTGCACACTGCACAGAATCACTCTGCTGGGCCCTCTAAAACCCTACACTTTTCCATGTCATATGCCACTTGCCACTCTCAGATGCAGAGCTAGAAGGGTATAATCCAAATATCTTTGTTCTTACTTCTACATTCGTATAAGAGATGATGACAGTGGTGCAGGAAGAGAACAGGTCAGAGACGGTTCTACAATAAAAGACAACACGGTTGAAGGCAGCATCTCTTTTCTGGCCACCAGGCAGTAGTTCCTCCTAATGGAAGCATAGCTATAATAGGATATTGCTAAAATCAAGAATTTCTGAAGATGTATTATTTTGTTCCTGCCAATCCAAAAAAGAAATGGATTAAGTAGTAGGAAAATAACAGAGGGACTTACACTGGGACTTAAGTTCACATTAAATTGATAAGCATAGAGTTTTCACAAATAGATTACACAACTGCAAATTATCTCCCTGGCACGTCCCACGTTCTGAACTCATGGCTGTGAATGAAAACATCGTAAACAACATCTTTGTAAGCAGTACCTATTGGCACCTTCATAAATCATCTTATCAGAATCAAAAGCCTGGATAATCCTGGGGACTAAGGCCCAGATTCTTAAAGGTATTTTAAGAATCTGTGAATGTAGTGCCTTCTTATGTTTATCACTGATTCTTACACTCTCTGAGAAAACTGTACCTCTGACATTTTCTTATCTCTCTGACCACACTCCCTCTGTTGCTCAGGTCTTTAACCAGCACTTGCCACTTAGGGTAGGGTCAGACAATTTTCTATTCTCAGCCTGGATAGCCAACACAGTCCCCCTTCCTTCTCCCCCCTCTCTCCCCTGCTCAGCAAATAAGATTTACTGCAGACAGTCTTACTTTAGTCCAAATCTGACAGTTCTGGTCCTTTAACCAAAAGCATTATTAGAACATTGCATTATTTACCAAGGAAAATAAAAATGCTTCTGAGGAAACATATCTCCAGAGCAATGAAACAGAGTTGATTGATTGATCTAATTTCTCTCCCATAGCTTTGCTAATTCTGACACAGCTCCACTCTCTACTGCTTTCAGTGACCCTTTTTTCTCTCAAGAACAGCTACACTAGGTCAGACCAAGACAGCTATCCTGTCTCTGAAAGTGGAGTATAGTAACTACTTATTAGCACCAAAGAAGAAGGGCGAGTATGGAGTAACCTTTCCTCTGTCATGCACACCCTCAGTCAGATGTTGCATCAGACAACTGTTTTTAGTAACCATCAATGGACTTATATTAACAAATAATAGGCCATTTTTCTCCAGACAAATAATTTTACCTCTTCAGTTCTGTTTTCTCACTCTTGACTACTTTTTTTTTTCAGTTTTGGGGAAAAAACAAAAAAAAAAAAAAACCAACAACCAAAAAAAAACCAAAAAAACAAAAAAAAAACCAAAAAACCAAACCTAATCTCACAATCCACTAAAGCTGAAAACAGGATTCTTACAGATTCTATTTTCTCTCTATATGCTAAAGAAATTTCTATTAACTGATTGTGTGCTTTTTTTCTGATCACTCTTCACACAGCCTGATGTTAAGTTAGTTTAATATTTTCAGACAAAACAGTTCTTATTTTCCTCTGTAGTACACAACTGTCTAGAAGCTTTTCCTTGTTGATCACAAAAACAATTATCTGCAGATGAAAATAAAGAAGCTTCATGCCAACTGCGTTACAGATAAGTTCTTCTTAAAGTTCGTTACAAACAAATTCTGTTGTCTTTAGGTAGACAAATACTGTTTCCAGTCTCTACTGCTTTCATTCCAGCAGAGATTATAGACACTACTTTGCCTTGGAAGATGATAGTAAAAACCAAAAAGATGGAAAATTCATTTTAGAGGATTAGATATGATGCTGACATCCACTATGTCTGGAGTTAGAATAGCACTGAAAAAAAAACAGAAGAGAGATGAAAAAGGAGAAGACAAAACAAAAAATTATCATCACCTTCAAATGAAGTGATGAAGCCAACCCAGGAGGACACATGAAGGCAGACAGATAATAGAGTTTGTCACATATTCTGTATATAAATATAAAAGAATATAAAAGAGTTGTCACTAAAGGTGTCTATGAGCAATTTTATTGCCTAATGTGTAGTTCCAGGAATTATACACCCTTAAGAACTCTGAACTTGAACATCTGATTGTGGAGATTTTGAAAGGCACTGCTAGGAAACCAATATACCTCGTCTATCTCGAAAGATCTGACTCTGCAGAGATGGGTTTAGGACAAGTTCATTGCCTATTCTTTTCAGGGAAACCAAAGAAGCATCATTTGTGTCTGCAGCCAACAGTCCTGTGGAAGAGGGAAACTGAGGCACAGTAATGTGTACTCTGTGTGAGCTTTGTGATACCTCCTAAAGAGTGAAAAAATAATCAAAATGGGGGGAAACCTCTAGGAAAGACAATCGAGCATGCATCATGGTAATATCCCCATGGAATCAGTAGTTAGCTCTATAGGCAGGCCAAATCTCATCAAAGAAAATGTAAAGCAGAGCAAATGTTTACCTGTGCATTCTGTTTCTCGCCCCCTTGAACTGAGGATATCCTCATAGGAAACAACTTTTTCAACTTACTTATACAGATATGTAAGGATTTTTTGTGAGGACAGAAAGCAGTGAGTTTGTGATGTTTAGTTTTTCTAACTAAGGTAGAGATGCTTGGGCATTTCTTATTAACCTGAAGAGCTGTGCTCTGAAGCCTCATGCAAAGTTCTGTAAGATGCACATCCACCCTATACCTGTTAAGATGGTGATGGCTATAGGACCCAAGCACAAAGCAATTAATAGAATCCTGAAGCCATTCATGGGTATTCACTATGGACCAGATCTCACTTCCCCGTCACATAGGACTTTTCTAGTAACATTTAAATTACGAGATCTTCTAAACTCCATACAAGAAGTATCTCATAAAGATATGAAAAGCTATGCTTCAGGTCTCTTGAGCAGTGGCTATAATTAGAACTATTGAATAGTGATTATAGACTTGAACTATGAGAATACTGAAAGAGAATCAGCCAAAATAAAAGTCTTGATTAAACTGGCACTTGATGGCAGAGAGCTCAGAGACTTCAGTAAAGCATAGCCTGTAATAAAAGTCTGTAAGTCACAGATTGAGATTACAACAGAATTAACTTCAAAATTTCAGCTGCCACTGATTCTTCACTTATTCAAACTCCCTTTGATTTTATTCACAGTATAAACTTAGCAATCATCACAGGGTTTTGACAACAGCAGTTTGCAAGAAATGAACCAAAGTTTGAACCAGGTGACTGTCCGTTTAGTAAAAAGATCTGAGCTCTGGAAATTGGACTAAAATGCCAGATGATGAGCTTTTCTGTTTCTGATTTCATTGGTAGGAATTACTGTTACAACAGGCTGTGCTTGGGCTTTTCAATTTTTTGGGCAGGGGCAGGAAGTGCTGAGGCACACAAAAATGTAATGGAATGACAGTGGTTTCTTTGCTAGCCAACTGTACTTATAAGCCTACAAGCTTGCTACATATACAGGCCACATATGGACAAATAATTAGCTAGTCTGCTTCTTAGTTAATGGTCTGAATTAATTGGTGACATGAAGGAGAATGATTTGAATGGAGGACTTTCTGTGCCAGAAGGCTTTTATGTGAGGACATAGCTAAACATGGCACTAACAGAAGATTAAAAAAAAAAAAAAGGAAAAAAAAAAATCCTAAATGCTTCCAAGCCAAAGATCTGGTTTGTGCTGACCCAGCTTTGAACTTGTAAAGAATGAAGGAATTCTGATGGGCCAAACTAGTTTCATCCTTCATCACTGAAAAAAGAGTGGGATAAATAACTGTACTGATAGCCCTGAAACCATTGCATCATTACCTGAGCAGGGGAAGTGGAGCAGAATCAGCAGAGGAGGATGAAAGACTTGCAGTTCCTTCTGAACCTGGAAGGTCATCTCCCCCTCACTCTGAACAGAGCCTCCTACATTTTGAAATGCTTTGCAATCAAATTCCTCACCACCTGAAAGGGACACTGATATGGAAAGATTGAAAACAATGGAAACAAATAGAGCTGGTGAAACAGGCTGTAAAAGGCAGCTCTTGCTGTGGTCTTTTCAGTGCGCAGCTTCTTTACTTATGTGCTTACTACAGCCCCAGTGTCTGAGGCACTAGGACTCGGGGATCATATTCTGCTCTAGCTGCATCCCTGACTTTCTGGATAACACTGGGTAAATAACTTTCCACATTTTCTGCCCCAATTTTCCCAACAGTAAAAAAAAAAATTAAAAATTCATGCTTCTGGTTTTGTTAGTAAAAGGTGCTGTAAGCTTGAGCTAATATGTGCTATATAAAGGCTAGGGTTCAGTATTCTTTCTTGTTTGCAGCAGTGTGAATTATTTTCCATATAAAGAAACAACCAAGGACACATTCGAGCAAGCCGAGAATGCAGCGTTTTGTTCTGCTGAGCTAGAAAGGCAATCCAGGTGCCAAGTTTTCTCTTTAAGCCAACAGAAAAGTTAGTATGGGCATGGCAAAATAATGCCCTAGGGACAGAGGCTGACTTTCGTCTCCTCATGCTCAGTTCAGCATGCTATTTGCAGCCTCAGAAACTTTTGGGTGCATATATTCTAGTCAAGCCAAAAACTTCTGTGATGAGATCTAAACATAACGTGAGAAAGAGGAAAAGCAGAATAGGGAATCCCATGGCAAATCTAAATTCTCTGAAACACGTCAAGAAGAACATTTAAGTGCAGCTACTGCTCAAGCAGGGTGATGGCAAGGATTTTAGTGCATGACTTCAGTTTGTTAGAACTCAAACATGAAACCACTAACGGCTGGGTAAACCGAGCTTTGCTTTCCTAACATGCAGACTGAGCAACTGCTGACTCCAGAGTGGGAGAGGAGGAGCTGCGGTGAAGGGCTCAGATTTAAAACCTTGGAGCTTCCACACAATCTTTGCAGATTGCCAGTTCAGGACCCCAGAAAAAGCTCAGCCAGAGAAAAGCAAAGTTTTGCTTACCACAGATGCATCTGATTTGAGAGGCAAAGGAACAGGCCTGTCTGGATACAACCTAGTCAGTCTGGGAAGCAGATTACAGTAGCCTTGCTGTCAACTTTTTCTCTAAGCAAAGTCAAACTGGCTGCAGCACAACAACAAATCTTTGCAAATGTGGCTGTAGAAGACATCACATTTTTCTTGTTTCCTGCACAACACAAAAATGCCATCTTTCCAAGTTTGGACCAAGCAGAATTACAGTCTAATGCATGTCAAGGTGTCAAAATGGACAAAGCAAACATGATATACTGACATCCTATCAATAGTCATGGAAAACAATGATAATAATATCTCATGCAGAAAAAGCAGTTGTCAGGGAGCTTTAAAATGCCATGCTTCTGGTAATCCCTCACCTTTGATTTTGACCACAATGAAATAATATACAGACTATGACAAGGATAATCTCGACCTTCACCCAAAAACCAGTTATCAACTCTATACTGAAAAGCAAATCTGACTGCAAGAATATGCATGTTAAGGCAAGTATCCTTTCAGATAAGTTAAAAGATTAATTACTAAAGTCATTAGCAAAATAGGATTATACACTGGATAAACACCTGAAACCAGTATTTCCTCACTGACTCCTCTATCTGGCCCAAATATAATCCCCACAGTTCCTTTCTGGGCTCCTAAAATAATTACAGAAGAATAAAGAAATCGACAAGATGGCTCATAGTCGGCACACTGGTACAGCCCAACAGATTGACCCTTAACATCAAATGTTATGGCTTACAAGGCAGGCACTGCAATTCCTGGGCTCATGGTAAAATGGACACTGTAATGACCGTAAACCATATGTACTGCTCAGGAGTGGGTTATAGAAATTTACAGTCAGAGCTCAGAATTGCAGCTGTGATTAATTTATGTTTTTTGACAACATTACTTGACATCATCATATGCATGTGTTTGTTTATTTCTACTGCATCCTTACCCACAAGCCAAGGAAATAAATACAAACTGTATACCAGTGCCAAAGAGGGAGGAAGAACTTGCATTTGTAAAATTCAGTTGGATTAGTCGATCTATTACTCTCAGAGCTCAGCTCTTCTGCCTTGCTGTTGCTTTCTGTTCATGAGAGCTGATGAATCACTGAAAAAGCCTGTGTGCCTGGGTTAGCAAACAACAAGGAAAAAGGCTGAAAAGTTTAATCAAATGATCTCAATATTCAGTCAAAAAATTGTATGTCAATTTGAAAGATCTCAGTTAGAATCTAGGGCCACTGACAAAACTGGAAACATTGAAGGAAAAATCCACTTTTTTCAGGAAAATACCAGGATTTAAATACCTTCATCACTAGAAAAAAATATTTCTGATACAAGCCAAGGTGTTATCAGCCTTCTTGGCCACCTGGGCTCACTGCTGGACTACATTCAACCGGCTGTCAACCAACACCCCGAGGTCTTTTTTCTGCCAGGAAGCTTTGGCACTCTTTCCCAAGCCTATAGCATTGCATGGGGTTTTTGTGGCCCAAACGCAGGACCCAGAACTGAGCTGATCTCCACTCTCTCCAAAAAACATGAAGCTAAATCACCTCAATGAGTTGTTCTGGATGTTTATGCTTCTGGACCTTTTCGTGGTAATGGAAGTCAGGAAAGACTTCACTTTAGGGCAGAAAAGGAAGCACAGGGATTATACAGTGGACTGCCACAAGGACAAGGAATTCATCTGCAAAAGCTACTATAAAGAATGTTGTGCTGTGGCTTGAAACATTTTGAAACTTTAACATGGAACTATCTGTAGTAACATGGAACTATCCTCAAGTGAGGAAAAATTGCTAAAGCCACATTCTTTCCACTATGCACCTGTACCCATAAAGTTCACTTCAGAAAATTCTTAGTATTGCAATAGTTTGTGCTACATACCATACATTTTCAACATGGCAGATAAATCTTGTACATAATCAGCAGCTGAGAGGTAAAAAATTGATTTTGCATCTACAAATGCACATCTTTCTGGAAGTCAGAAGACTCAGTCTGATTTGTGTTTGCACCATTTGCTATTTAAAGCTTCAACATTAATTTATAGTTCCACCCTAATTAAATGTCTTTTCCATTCTCAGATCTAGTTAAATATAAATATAAACCTACCAAATGCATACATAATCAAACTTTTCCTCATATTACTCTGAAAAGCCTAAAGTGCTAGAAAGTGTTTGAGCTTCTATTGAGCACTTCTTTGTCAAGCTGGCATGGAAAACAAAGCATTCCCTGAAGCTGAAATAAAGGTTATCAATCTAGCTATGCACCCCTAGGTGGAACCATCTTCAGTGGGTGATCTTCAGAGAAGTAACACTTTTTATCATTCTGAATGTAAATAATCTGGAGCACGTCTAAAAAGAAAAGTATCTATTATTACCCTTCATTTCTGGCTAGATATGGGACTGTATGTATCTGTCCTTCAGGATTCAGTGATAAAAGATTGAACAGGAAAAAAAACACTATGGCTTTTCCCGTGAATAAGATTATTCCCCTCACATAGGTACCTTTGGGTCTATTTTTACTTCTTATCTAATTCTGCCTTGGATTTCATGCATGCATGGATTCTGTGACTTCAGAGAGAGCGCTTCATTAGTGTCACAGCTGAATACAGCTTTTTGTTTAATTTTACCATGGGCCACATGATTTCCCCAGAATGAGCTCTGCTTGTACACAGTTCTGACTGAGATTTCTGTCTTCTGAGTTGTTTCCAAATACATGCCATTCATCTGACATGAATCAGGTAAACCTTCTAAGTAAACAGTCTTCCCTTTTATATTTAATATTCAGCTTCCAGCACATAGGTCTCCATGAGCGGGGATACTGTGGCAGACAAAAAGTACACTGATCCCAGCTGACTCTGCTGGTGGTCAGAAGCAGATATCCAGGCAATTATACAGTACTAGAGGAAATGGAGACTGTTCATTTCCCCAAAAGGCTCTCCTGGACACCAGCTGAGCACAGATCATGGAACTCTTCAATTTTGTGTCCTGTAGGCCCAGATTAATTTCTCTTCCATAGACTCATCCACTTACACTTTTAGCCTATAGAAACTTTAAGCATACAAATCACTCTGTTGCCAGGAATTTCACAGCTTAGCTGTATCTGTATGAAGAATCATTTTACTCATTTTGAACCTCATATCCACCTTGGTTGTCTCCTTTGCAGACTGAAAAGTCATAGCCCACACAGCCACTCCATACAGGGAAGCCATTTCATGCCTATTATGACCTGTGTAGCCTTTTCTGAAGTTATCTTACAGCCTTTTTGATATCCCATATATTTTATTCCAGAAATAGATGGATTCACACAGTGGCATGTTCTGTCAGCATGCTGAAGTAGTTGTGGTTAGACTAAGTTCTGGTTCGTCATGTTGCTGGCTGGCTCTGAGTTAACTCAGAGTTGAATACAGTATAACTGTAGATAAACTCTACCCTGACATGAGACTTTGCTCAGGTCGTGCTTTAACGTCACACAAATTCTGGCCCGGCCCCATATACCTGCACATTTATACAAACACATGAACAGAGTGAGTTGCAATGACTTTTTGATAAATGCTTCATATCATTGAAATTATCAGGCCCCCAGCATTCATACGAATTGTAGCATACTTCAGGTTAGAAGGAATTGCAGGAGATCTCCAGTCTAACCTCCTGCTCAAAGTAGAATCAGCTACGAAGTCAGACAGGTTGTTCTGGGCTTGATCCAGTCAGGTCTTGAAAACCTACAAGGGTGGATACTCTGTCTATTCAAAGGCCTCCCCTAGGTACTAAGGAGCTAGTGTTGGGACGCCCAAGCTCCCTTCTCCCCTAAAGGTCCCGTCTGCAGACTAAGCCCAGCTCCCTCAGCCCCTCTGCACAAGGCAAGTGCTCCAGCACACTGGCCTCTGCCAAATCTGCTTTAGTTTGTTTGTGTAATTCCTGCACTTGGGACCCAAAACTAGACAAAGTATTGAGATGTGCTTGAATGTGTGCTGAGCAGAGGAGGATGATCACTTTCCTCCATCTCCTGGCTGTGTCCTGTTCACACAAATTGGGGTGCTGCCATCCCTCATTGCTGTCAGTGTGCACAGCTTACTCCTGCCCAGCTCACTGCTACCCAGGCTTCATATGCAGTCACCACAACCCCATTCCGTGCCATTGGAAAGAGCTGCTCCTTCCCTGGTGCAGGACTGGACATTGGTACTGGCTGAATTTCATGCAGTTTCTGTCAGCCCGCTCCTCCAGCGTGTCCAGGTCACTCTGGACAGCAGCTGTCTTCTCAGGCATATTGACTCTGTCTCCTTGCTGTACGAGTTTGGTGTCATCGGCAAACTTGATCAGAGTTGCCACCTTCAAGTCATAGAGATGTTAAACACAAGTCTCAGAATAAACCCTGGCAGTACCCAACTTGTTATGGGCCTCCAAGCACAGTATAGCCCATCCAGCCACTTTTTTATCTAACTAGTTGGTCAATGATCAAGACCAAAGCATGAGTACAAGAATACTGTGGGAGAGTGACAGCAACCTTCTTGAAGTTAAGTAAATCCAGTCATTTTATCTTAGAAGACCATTAGGTTGGACTTGCTCCATGATTTTCTCTCTGACCAACCTGTAATTCCCTGGATTACCCTCTGAGTCTTTTTCCAAGACAAATGCAATATTTGCCTTCCTCCAGTCCTTGTGGACCTTTGTCCACTCTCCATGACCTTCCCTAGATAAAAGAGGGCAGCCTTGCATGAACATCAGCCAGTTCTCTCTGCACCCTTCGATGAAGGTCACTTCAGACATCTCTACCATTTATCTTGGCTTTAGGTGGCACAGTGACAGGAGAGTAATAGCCAGAACTGCCTTTCCCTTGGGCATCTCTCACGCTGCAAGGCTCCCAGGTGTCTCCTTGTTTGCTTTATGACTTTCCTCTTACAAGACAGTCAAGCCTGAGTTTGACCCTTCATTAAAAATGACTATTAAATCTGAATAGCCATCTCTTAGTAACACAGATTCTTATCTACTAATGCTGTGTTAAGAGACATAAGCTATATATGTCAGATATAAGCAGAAACTAACGTATCTTTCTAACAGTGCACAGAGTCAGGGTTGCTACCAGCTTCTTGGTGTACTAAGCTACACTTCTTATTCTGAGAATTTTTTTCAGGTATGCTGTAAATTGTTTGTTTCTCTGTATTTGCAGTAGCCTGCATTTGCATGCTTCTGTGTATTTAGTACTATAGGAAAGAAATAAGCATCATGGTTTGGGATTTTGTTTGGGGGGTTTCTTTGTGTTTTGTTTGTGTGTGTGTTTGAAAGGAGGGGTTCAGTTTGTTGGGTTTTTTTAATAGCAGCAATGCCTGTAAAAATGTTTTTGAAAAAGTGAACTATCCCCACAGCCCTGAATACAGATCAGTGCCTTTGAGCTTTGCATCTGAGGACCACACCTAGTTTTCTCACTTTTTCCTATTCTCTCCCGGTTGACACTCAAAACAAACAGCATGCTCAGAGCACAGAGCTCAAGCCCTAGCAAAAGACAATTGCCTATAGCTACATGCTTTTCTTACTGAAAATAAGAAATAAAACAATGAATTTCTGTGAGTTTCATGGATGGTGCACTCAAATCAAGTAATTATATCATGGAATAGCTATATCTTTTATATAAGAATGAAACATGCAATGCATGGTTGAAGGGAAAGTAAGAGGTAGAAGAGGCATGGTAATGAGAATGGAATCCTGCCATTCTGCTCCTTACAGCATCAGCCCTTACCAATTATAGGACATATTCAATAGATTTTCATCAGGAAGGCATGAAGCTGTCTATTACAAACACAGTAGCCATAGCAATGTGAGGATCTACTTTCTTTATTTAACAAATACAAAATATTTGAAAAAGATTGTGACCCCAAATCTTCTCTTGGTAAGGTGTATTCAAACCTCTTGACATTATCTAACTGAGAAAATAATTTAGTCCAACTAATGTATTTTTTTCTTTCACATATTTTCAGTGTCTACAATAATGCTAGTGCACTCCAAGTTGGTCATTTTCTGTCAACTAATTACAAGCCAAGTAAAGGGCTCTCAGCTACTTCTCAGGCACTCAACAGGTCATTAAATGCCAGGAAATGCCTGTTCTATCAGTCATTAATACTGAAATAGCAGTTTCTGTTAATAATAAATGAATATTCTCCTTCCAGAAGAGGATTGGTCTTTTTGCCACTAATGTACTGGACTGAACTACAGTTTTCCTTAATTTCATACAATAACTTAAAGTCATAGTCAATAGAATAATTTATATTGGTAGAGACCTCTGAAGGTCACCTGGTCCAGCCTCATACTCAAAGCAGAATTAACTTAAAAGTTATCCCAAGTTTCTCAAGGCCATGTCCAGTTGAGTTTTCTCTGAAGATGGAGATCCCACAAACTGTTTGAGCAGTATGCTTCCAGTGCTTAACCATACTGTTAATTTTTTTTTTCCCTATGTTTTTTTCTTCTCCCTACGTCTGGTCAGAATTTCTCTTTGTGTGACCATTGGCTCTTGACCTTTTACAATACACCTCTGCAAAGAATGAAGCTGTGTTGCATATAACCACCCACCAGGATAGCTGAAGACAGGAATTTTAGCTTTTCCTTCTCCAGCCTGAACAAACTGCTCCTTGGACCCTCTATACAGCCAGTGCTCCAGCCCCAGGTCCATTGTGGTGGCCCTCTGCTGAACTCACTTCAACATGACACCTTGCTCCTGAGGTAGCCTTCCAAGGAAAGCCAGAGGAAAACAACTTTTCTTTCAGCCTGCTGGCTATTCTTTTGCTAATATAGCCCAGCATGCTGTTAGCATTCATGGCTGCAAGAGCACACTGTTAATTTATGTTCAGGTGTTTATTTATGAGGACTCCCAGGCCCTTTTTTGCAGAGCTACCACCTGGACAGTCAGTTCCCAGGCTGGACTGCTGCACGGGATTGTTACATCCTGGGTTCAGAGCTCTACACTGCTACTTGTTGTACTTTATGAATTTTCTGTTTACCTACTTCTGCTGGCTGAAATACCTTTTCTGTACTATCAATTCGTGTCCTTGTTTTGGTGCCAATTGAAAACTTGCGGGGGCTATGTTTTGTTCCATTGTCAAGGTCACTGACGAAGGTGTTAAACAGTGTTTTATACTACACAGAAGATACTACAATTTTCTTGTCCAGACTCTGCCTCATCGCCTCTCCAAGCTGTGCACACATAGTCTGTCCCAGAGGAAAAAAAAAAATAATAAAAAAAATAATTTGGCAGTAGAAACTACAGAAACTCTTCATTTCACATGTGAGCAGCACCAGGCGGACTATGCTATGGCAACAACATATGTGACTGAGAAAAATTGACTTATTTAGCTCAGCCAAAGAAAGATAACCCCAAGTCAACACTAGATAGGGAGGAATATAGCTTTTCACAGATTGTTTTTTAATTTCTTATTAAGTTTTTGTACAGAGTTCCTAACATGTAGGTGAAACCTTAAAGCCAGTAATAATAATAGGAGTAGAGCCGTCGAGCCAAAAAGCAAGTTGTCCTTAAAAGGAGGTTAAATTCATAAATACAGACCATGTGTTAAGTAGTGAAATAAATTTAATGCTTACTGAATAGTGTCACTGACATAACAATAGAACATGTTGTCTCATGCTTAATGGACCATATCAGATTTAGAAGAAAGTTACTAGACATTTTTGTTCGTTCAAAATAGCCATGTGACATAAAAGGCATTCACATTGCCCTGTGTTGGTAAACAAACCACAAAAATAGGCAGTTTTTAATAAATAATAGCAAAGTGAAATAAATGTGTTTTTAATATCAGGCTGGTGATGAACTAAGTACATTTGATCTTCTCTGAGACCATGTAATGTGTTCTACACCGAAGGAAGGAGTGATACCTTGTTAGAAAGAACAATCCCACTCCAGGCCTGTGTTACTGACCACAGCTCTGGAGTACAAAAGACAGTCTGTGAATAATCCACCACTGGTTTTTAGAAGCTTCTCTGCATGTTGTGTGAGCAGTGTCAGCATCTCAGCATCTCACCCCATTCTGCTTAGACACAGAGGATTCTGTGATGAAGCTGGATGTGTATTTCCATGGTCTTAGCCAAGCTGTGTATCTTTTGCCGACTGATGTCAATGCTGCTACTTTGCACCAAATTATTTGCTCCTTACTGATCTCATCTCAGATTAGAAATTGGTAGATTTTCAGTGAAAAATAGAAAGAAACTACCACCCACTGACTTAATTTTAGAGGTATGCATAGTACAGGGCTAAGTAAAACTTAAATTGCCATTCAGCTTTTCACCCTTCACTGAAGAAATTACTCACAGATCAAGTCCAAACACCCAGTATTTAATGCACTTTCCTCTCCCCTATCCAAGACAGTATTTATGGAAAACCCAAAGACTACCAGAAATGTTGCCTTTACAAACACTGGTGTAGGACCATGTAGGAAAGATTACTTCCATGATGGACAGCATAATAAACCATTGATAGCCTTCAGAGGCAACTATAATTCATACAAATACCAAGATTGCCTAAGGCATAGCCACTATTTCTACTCAGAATCTCTATAGTAAATACTGTGTGGCTTGAACCCAGAAACCTTGCAGATTGTGAGCAATCATTCTCTGGCTTCTAATGAAAAGCAAGATCCAGCATAAAATGTGAATAATGTCAAGTGTGAGAGATGTTAGAGCCTCAGGCTCTGGTTCAGACCCCTCTGGTACTAATATCACACTGTGACTGCTAACACCAGTGCCAACAGGAGACAAAGAAAGCTTTATCCTTTGTCCTAGACTTTGAAAGGGATGGTAGAGGAACATCTCCTTGAGCAGTCACAACTTCCAGTGTCTTTGGTGCAAGGAAGCAGGATTTGGTAAACTCAACAGTGTCACAGATCTGCTGTTTTAATTCTGTTCATCACCAGTGAAATCCCCTTCATTTCCCATTCGACATGAATTGTAAATCCTAGATGTGTCTTCCCAATGCAGCTCTGAATCTTCAGCTGAGCTGTTTTCTTCAAGAAACACTAATACAAGTTGTAACCATTCATCCTGTTTCTGTGCCAGGTTACTTGGCAAATGCATGGACTTAGGCGGTTCCTTTCATCTAATTTGATGCATTGCCAAGGTGGGTTATTTTTATTATTAACCTTCTGTCACGCCTGCTGTACAACAGTCCAGGAACCTCTTGAGTCTTTGGCAGAACAGCAAGGGAGACTCTCTGGCAAAAGAATAATAAAGACTCAAAACCAATGGAATTTAAATGATTGTGAAAAACAATAAAACACTAAGTGGCCAGATTGCTTTAAAAATATCAGGAGGACCCTGCTGCATCCAGCAGTAAGAGTTAGTGCTTGCTGACAAGGAAAGTATTTTGTTACTGTAAAGGTGGTCATCCAGAGATGAATTTGGTGACCTGGCATCAGTTCATACAAGACAGGTGTCCCTGCTGAAACAACTAAGTTCACAGTTATGTTGAAACCTCTTTTTTGATGCTTCAGTAGATGTCAGCAACTGACCGAGCAGATAATAACTGTGCTTTCACTTACATGAGAAAGGTCCCAGTACCCGAAATCAGGAATATTCTGGACTTCAAGAAATCATAATCTTGTTTTTAAATACTTGTGCTCTGTTTTCAGAATAGGAGGTTTGATACTATTCTCTACTTCAATTTTTTTTTTGTTATTTTTACTTATGTCTATCCCCTTCTACCATAAATCTCCTCAGCTGAAAGACACATGCATAGCTACCACCTTCAGACTAAAATAATGTGATTCATTTATAATCCACTGCTTTGTTTGGAGTTACACAAGGAGTAGGCTTTTTAACAAACAAGTTGACAGAGTATTTTGGATAAAATATAATTCATTTGAGGAAATCAAGGGCAACTAATCTTCTGTAGCAAAGCTTTGTGGGGAGACACATGTTAAGAACTTCTTAGCCAAGCACAGCTCTGCAGAGCTTCCAGTTCAGAATTTGCTTTATGGCTTCAAATATTTTTCATATTTGCTCCCAAAAAATCACATGGGTTTGCCCTAGATTACCTGTCCCATGTTGTGCCTTTTTCAAACAGGCAATTCTTTTTGTCCTTTGAAACATTAAAGTCAGTAGAATTACATATGTGAGAAGATCAGACTGCATACAGTGTTTCTGAGGTAGAGTAATGCAATCTGACCAGCACTTTCCCTCTTAGCAGGATTTATGTTTTATTTAAAGAGAAAAATCAGCACAGGGTAGTCTCAAAGCTGAAGAACTGCCTTGGCCCTCAGGAACAGAAAGTCCAAATCTTGCTATTTCATAGGAGCTCTCTGGGAAGTTGTTTATAGGGTTAGTATTTTAAGAGGTATTAGCTAATGCCAAATCAGGTATTTCATGAATTTTTAAAATCTCTCTCCTGTTAACTTTCAGTGTAAGTACCCGCTGTGCTGGATTATGCCTTTTCTGTCTCATGTTACATTTAAAACAAGGACAATAAAATTTATGGGAAAAAAAAAAGCTTACTAACAGTGATATTAACTGAAAGAGGCTCTCAAAGTTCACAGATTAAAAGAGTTAAGGGGAATTTATATAGGCTCTCACTGCTCTCAATTGTTTGTGGGATTTTCCTAATACTTCACCCCAGAAGCCAGTCTTTGGGGGGGATGGGGTGGGGGGTGATTACCACACACACACATTTCTCACTGTAATATTCACTGTAAAATTCAGTCAACCCTTATCACACCACTTGGCAAATGCACTAACTGACATGACAGCAGATTAAGACCATTAATAAAATCCACTGCACAACCAACCTTCCAATGAGAATGTGCCCTATGGTAATGGGGAAACTGTCAGCACTAGCTAAAAAGGAACAGCAAATCTACAAAAAGAAACTCATAACCATCTACTCTATATAGCCTGAAGTAACGACCTAACTAAAATGATTTAACTAAATAATGCGATGTTTAACTTTCCTTAGTGAGAAGAGGAAAGCAGAAAGACAGACATGCCGAGGATTTAATTTTAGAAAGCTTGCTCAAGGGAAAATGATTGTTTGCTATTGTTATTTATTCTTTATTCTCAGTATTACTTATGGGATTGATAATTTGCCCTTTAAAACTTTCACCAAATCATACATCGTACGATTTTATTTGGAGGAAGAAACAAGTAAAACTGGGACAGGAATGCAGGCCTCTTCATTTTTCTATTTGTTTACTAAAAACATGGTCCTTTCATGCTATGTACACAGCCAGAACAGATACTGCATTTTCTATCAGACAAATGGGAATGGAAAGATGGAACCAATGTGACAGCATTAGTTTCTGTCAGGGGCATTTGATGCATATCAGGCTAAGAAAAGTTTTAAGGAGAAATTTGGAAGAAGAAAGGAGGTTGAACTAGAGAGAAGGAAACACAGAGGTTTACTGGCCACACAGCCCTTATTACATTAACATGGGAAAGCCTGGACTGCAAAAGCTTGAGCAACCAAAACAACATTATTGGGACCCTTTATACGAACTAAGCTTACATTATGTAGCAGATACTGTACACAGATGTCTTCATGTAAGTAATCACCTTCCTTGGCATAAATTAATGTTTGATGAATAAGGGATACTCTATCAACAGTAAAATGGACATAATCTCAGTGGCCATTATCATGGAATACCAGAGGATATGGTAGTACAAAAGAATAAAGGAGGAAGGAGGAAAAGGAGCTGGCCCAAGATATTTTTTTTAGATTCCATTTTTCAGACATAAGTCAACAGTGTTTTGACATTGACCTTAGCAAGTATCAAATCAGGCTGAAGGATGAGGAGGGGTGGGGGAGGAGTCAGTTGGCCTCTTGCTCAGAATAACATTGATTTGGGGAGGAGGGGGTGGAGGGTGGGGTTTTTTACAGTCATTATAGTACCGGATTCAGGCACAGTAAAGGGACATAGGTAAAACAAACAGTTATTCACAGTGATACTTTATCAAATCTTCTGTCTTCATTGATCTCCAGTTTCCTGCAATGAAGGACAGCTCCGTGATACAGAGAAAGCTCCCTGTGCAGAGGTTGTTAACCTTCTGCAGTGACCCAAAATGGGGAAGTGACTAAGCAAGGCAACTGGTTTTCTCAGAAATTATAAATGTCACTCTTTAATGTGTGTAAAGCATTTCTTTCTTTACCTTATTTTGCCTTTCATGATCCATTTTAGCAGTGAGTGATACTGAATTTTTTTGGAAAGCAAAAGACTCCAGGGAGAGAGATGTAACAGTAAGAAAAACTGCAGATAAGCCTATGAGTCACATTTTCTGTTGATCTAAATCACTGTCATTCCAGCTGCTTTCATCAGAGATACCATGATTTACACAGGCTGAGGATCTTGCCCTGTATTTCCAGGAATTAACAAACAGTGGATGATTCAGATTTTTTCATTAGAGTTCTTATGTTGTAGCTCTATTCTATTTTCTTAGGAGGAGGAGGAGTATGGCTTTATGTATAGTCTGTATATTGCTACATGGTTATCATTAATCGTCTTTTGGTACGTGATGTATCTCTTATTAATAGATGAACTTCCCAGTTGTAAATGTCAAGTTAAATTGATTGGCCAGCTGGTACTTTGGAGATACAGTATTTCTCTAAAGTACCCAAAGCTTGAAGTGGGGGAGGGGAATCATTTTGTTTTAACCAGAATTCAGCATTACTTAGTGCAAAAAGGACTGAGAATGAATCTGATTAACACATCTAGGTTATGCAAAAGAAAAAAAGAAAAAAAAAAGACATTTTCCTTTAATTGTAGATTCTGACTTGCAAAACATTTCCTCTCCGCCTCCCTCCCAGTGCACACACAGTAGATGTGCTTCTGGTTTACTTTCCTCTATTCTATAAAAAATGCATTATCTGAAGGAGTAGCAGGCAGGCTGCCATCTGCCGGCTGCTGCTCCTCAAAATAATCTCATTAGCCAAGGCAATTGTATTAACCTGAGAGAAGTGTGCTATGCAGTGACATTGATTCAGACATTTCAGAGGTTACTATTGCAAATCAAAGTACGTTTGGAAAAACAGAACAATAAATCAAAATGATCAAAACCTAATCTGGTACAGTCTTCACACTGCAATTCCTTGTCAGGCTTACAGTAGTCTCAGTGATCCTGATCGGAGAACTTTGGTTTATGTGCAGGAAAACAGAGGACTGAACCTGACACCATGTGCCCCTAGCAGGAAGCCTAAAAACTGTTTCTTCTTTTTATTAGAAGCTGGGAAGAGAAGTAATGGGGGAAGGAGAGAGGCTAGATTTCTGAAATTCTTTCTTTGTGAATCAGCAGATAGTGCTTCTGGGGCTGGGAATGTTTCCTCTTGGACTGACTCCATCTCCTTTTTTGGTCTGCAAACCCTTGAGGTTAATGGTTGGGGTTGAAGAAGTTGAAGCACATGGTAGTGCTTTGAATATGAAAAGAGGAATTTGCACAATATGGGTGCATTAGTCATTTGCAGTTCACTAATTATCTGTTTTATGTTAATGCTAATGCTCCATGTAAGTAAAGTAAATTAACACGATAACATAAGAGAAGCAATTAATGGAATATTTAACATTTGTAGCTATAATAAAAGTGATTCCATTCCACACACAGAGAAAGAGTCTATTTAGGTCTCTGAAATAAATGAGGAGCTTTCTGAAACCTTGCTGCTCTAAGTAACACCAAGGACAGACTCACATGACATAATATTGTTGCCATAGTAACAGGGATGTGCACCAGCGGAATCATGCCCATATATCATTAATTTAGTGCTCTGCTAAACACAAAATAATACCTCTCCTAATTATATTGTGCCTTTGATTCTTACGAATGTAACACCACTATTACCTAGAGTCAACAGTATGAAATTTGAGGTGCGATAGCTATCAGAACATATAACTTTGCCAGAACACAAAGCTTGGTGTACACTTTCTTGAATACAAAAGAAAGAAAAATGGAAGAAGAAGGAAAGAAAAAAGAGATTCCACACCCACAAGTCTCCTATATCCACAAGTCTCCCCTAATTCTCCTAAATATGCCACTGAGGAAGCTAATTGGCCATGTGCCATTTGGCAACATCCTTCTTTACAGTCTTCCTGAGGCTCTGTGATATCAGCCACTTCCCAAAGCTTGGAGGCTCAGCTTGATTTAGAACCACATCTGGTGCTTTTGGGGAGCACAGTTGATATTAGCAATCACACTGCACATGCACAACTTCCCAAATATCACATCCATACCCAGAATGCTCATAGCAGCAGCCAAAAAAGGGGAAGGAAAAAAACAAAAACCACAGCATAAAAAACTGTGACTAAATGTATTGATGAGAAAATGCTGATGTTGGTGAATTCACAGCATGATTTGAAAAGTTAGTAAAGTTATTAATTAACCTTAAAAGAAATCACCCTGCAGACTAATGTAAAGACAGGCTATTTTTGTGACACTCATTCAGGTGATGAATAGTTTCCAGAGGATCCACGAGTTTCAGGAGCTTGCAGGATCTCAGGCTGCTTTCAATCCTGTAACCTTACTTCTGTCACTCGCTCTCATTCAGTCAGGTATTTCAGTGCATGCAGTGGAAACACACCATGTGGTCTTGCTGAAAGCAAAGCACAATTCATCTCCATCAACACGTCAGTGCGAAAATGCCTTCCAGATCTGGAGTCATGTTGGTTTATTTTCCTATACCTTGATCCTCAAGCATATCATACTGTTTCTTTCTAAGTAGGTTTGCATGATCAGCTCATTTTCAATCTTAGCTTCCTTCTGATTTGCAGAAGAAGGCTGGAGAACTGTGCTGAATGACGGGCTAATTTCACAACTTGTTTCTCTGGGTGGAAGGGAAATCTCTGAGAACCTTCCACTACCCTTTCTTACTCTCCAATCTGGCTGACCCATCCTGCAAGACAGCAATCAGGTGCATATCTCCCTGCGGCCATCTCCTGATTTTCCCCAAGATAGATGTATTTGCATTTTTTTTATTTTTTGCTTCTTCCACCAGGAAGGGAGGAAAGATTTCCCCCCACCCCTCCCTTTTAATTTCAAGCATCTTATTCTTAAAAAGAAAAAAAAATCCAGAGAAATGCTGGTTTATTTCAATACTCTTTCCTAATCTGAATTCAGTTTTTAGCTTCAGTTAACTGCATGGATCTCCTGAGGTGAGGACATAATAACCAGCGTGTTCCTTATATGTATTCAAGTTCTATTTTTAGCGCATTTTAAAGTCATAAGGAATTCTTTTTTCCTGAAAAGACAATGTAATTTGTATGCAGTTTTCCTAGTTATTATTCTGGGGGACATTTTTCTTCAAAGATGATTACAGTCCTAACAAGGTTCAATGCCTCCCATCACTTCGCAGGCGGAGCGCGGATTCCGAGGAGCACACTGCCACCATGCGGAACGCTTCTGTAGGTCCTGCACCCCATACTAACGGTGCTGCCCTGGTGCTTTAGTCCCTGCTGCTACGCTGTGCAGGCTTTTGTATATGCAAAACAACAACAACAAAGATCTCATACAAGCTGAAGAAAGCCAGCAGACAAAGCCGGGGACTATTTGTTGCTGTTGTTATCTCTAGGCAACCAAAAGCACCACTTCTATAGCTCTGTTTGGAAAATTATGTTTTCTTATATGGGGACTTGTGTCATTCATTGCATTGTAAATAAACTCCATATGCATGAATGGATAGGACACTATCTCTAGATCTCTAAATGAAAATCCACTGCAGGCAAATATTAAATAGAATTTAATGTACTGTAATTCCTAGTTTCAATGTCTACTTCTATTGCATATGGTATAGAAACAGCATGTGACAAAGTAAAATGCTATGCTTTCATCCTATTTTAAATTTGATTAGTCCAGCTTTTATATTATTGAGGCACAGCAGGAACCTGATTTATAATATGATAGTCAAAGGGAAATTACTCCTACCAGCAGTCTTAAGTAGCATTTACTTCTAGCTTCTGCTTCTTCCAAACAGAAGTCTTCTGACAGATCTGGGATTACAAGGTGGATTTACCTAAAATAATTTCTGATTTAATAAATCAGCAACAAGAATCATCATCATCATCAAGATTAGGACACTGTACTTTGGGCTAAACTTTCCAATAATTGTCTAGTTCCTGTGCTGTCAATAGATGCACTTGGTTCTTTTGTCTAAGGATCTGGTTGTGTATTTCTTGAGTTGAATCTCTGCTACTTTGGGCAAGGGGAGAGGGCAGGGACAGGCTGCCCAAATGCAGAGGTTGTACAAGCCTCTGCCCAGCTCTTAGTAGAAGATATCCTAAAATTCCCTTAAAGTCCTCAGCCAGGCTGTAAGACTCTTTGTGACCAATCCCTCATAAGGTATCCTCTGGGGACCACTTTTGCCTTCTTTGTAGCCCTTTCCTACTTTAAGGGTGGAAAAGAGAAACATTGTTATGACTGATTATCTGTCCTTTGTCAGTCTATGCTGAGGTCCTTTGGATGTAACCTGAATAGCAGAGCGCATAGTTGCTCTTTATCTTCTGGAGTCTGTTAGGTGCAATTCCTGTAAAGCATGTAAGAAATTCAGGCACTAAGGAAGGGTAATATATTGCAAATAGAACACAGCAGAATGTTATAAACTGTTTTTCATGGTTTAGGAATGCTTTATGAAGTAGTGATTAGTAACGGCATTTATTGTGATTGTTTAGGTAAATGTGACAGCACCAAGCTCTTAGCAACAGCTCAGCCATAGCATGGAGAAGCTGAACATATTATTGCCTGGAAGAACAATGCTAGACAAAATTAAGGGAGACAAAGGTACAAGTAACATGAATTTGAAAAATCTTCAAATTACACCATCTTGCATAAGTTTCCACTTGTTTTGTGCCACAGACAAAGTTTTCCTCTCATTCTTTCAGTACACAGCAAGATCCTAATGAGGGATCATTAGGTAAAGATACCCTTTATCCTGGAGTCCAAGGTAGCTCCTGCATCTTATGAACCAGAACAGTAAATTCAAAAGACATGAGGAGTTAACAGTGGCTTTCCACCATCTCTTTGTAACATCACAATCATCTGGGGGTGGGGGTTGTGATAGGTTAATGGACAAAGCATGTGTCTCTGAGCATTTTGTTGCTTGACAGAAGCAATGTTATCATCTGTACTACTGCTAACTAGGTAACATCCTAGAATCCCCAGATGGGGCCTGGAAGTGCCTGGAAGAGAGATTCACCAAATGAACTTCAGAGCAGACACTGGAGGACATCATCATCCTCTTGCAAATATTTCTGTCAACAGAAAGAAAAGCTCTATTTTTCAAACTGCATACCCTCTACAAATTACTCCCCCAAGTGTAATTAGGAACATGCCCCCAGGTATAAATAAAACACTGTAAAATCAAAATTTCACTCTGACATTTGACAGGGGCACTTTGTGAGAGGTTGATTAGGTTTCTATGTACTTAAACTGAAAAATGAATCAGATCCACACTAACACTGACTTACTGTAGCAAATTAGCCGTTGGGACCTGAAGGTTCCTATTGTAACTACCTGAATTATGCCATCATATGCCACATCATTCCATACAAAAATTAACTGTGCGTGTCTTTTCAAAACATAGGACCGATAATTTTCTTTTCTTTCACTCTACCTTCTGTGACACTTTTGTATCCTTCTACACAGAACACCTGTTAATAGTATTAAAAACTGAGTATCACTGACTCAGGACTGATTGTGTATCTCTGCTCTGTCGTGAAACACGATGGCACTACGTGAATGCCTCTTAACAGCTGTGGTTCCCAAATATTCTTTTTAGGCCAGCTTCAGCGTCCTGTAAAGTCAGGGGAAGTCTTTCCTTTGATTTCAGTGGGAGTTGGATGAGATCCTTAATTTAAAAATTACAAAAGCAGCTGGAATTTGAGACAAGCCCTCAGATAGATTGAAATCTACAGATGTCTGGAATAACTTACAGCTACAGTATCTGAGGAAGGGTAACATGCGCTTTTATTGCATAGTATTTCCCCTAGGAACTTATAGTGAATTATTGAAATAAGACATACGGTTTTGAACAGCTTTACATTCAGCATTTCGTATTCTGAATGTTTCCAGCTTTCGAATAAAACAATGTGACATTAAACAGACATGATGTCTTTTACCGAAGGGTCTTACAGTGCTTTAGAAGCATCAATTAAGCTTGCAAGGTATTTAAGTGGTGCTACAGATGGTCACTAAGGCACAAAGACATTTCTAAGGTCACTCAATAAATCAGTGACAGCAACAGAGCTAAACCCCAGGCATCCCGCTTGCCCCACTGCTCAAAACACTGCAGCCAAATGCCAGGCCAGCCTGTCTCTCTGCTCCATGATCTCACTGTCCCATGCATTTATTTTCCTTTCTCTTTCTTTGGAGGTTTTTGTTAAGTGTTGGGTGTTTGCTTACACAAAGCAGGCAAGCTAATCTGCTGATGTAAATTGTCTGGGTTTTATTGACTTCTGTGCACTGTATCATATGCAAAAACAGCATTTGCATTTAGCTTTGATACAAAATGATGTGAAGTATGACAGTTTGATGCAGTTGGCTGCCATCATCCTTGGGCCCTGCAGGTCTAATTTAAAAGACATTGTCACTGACTTCATTGGAGCTGTGACACTTGAAACCAGCTGAGGATCTGACCCAGAAATCTCATAAAATCTTTAAAAATACAGAATCTAGAATTTGATGCAAGAATGACTGATTTATCACAAATCATATTTGGGCACTTTATACACTCAACAGGCTGTTTATTTAACTTCAGTTAAAGATTTTGTATGCAAATACCAAACAAATGGATTGCTTCCTTTAGTATGATGCAAATACACATATAAACAGAAATTGAGACTCACTGACTTCAAAAAAGCCAGAAGTAAATGACTATTTGGCACTACATATTTCATTTTGCACAGTGAAAGAACTCTGAAACCAATCTTGCAATGCCCTGCTATAAGACAATCTTCATTATCCATAATAAATGCTTAGAACATGACAGAACATTTGGAAGGGGGGAAACTGAGGCTCAAAGCTGATGACATTACCTCTGGCACCAAAACAGGTCAGTAGCGGAGCAGGGTTTAGACTTCTAACATTCCTCAAATCCCCATCCCATACTCGCTCCTCCAGAACTCAGGCTCCTAATTTAGGAGGCATGTATTTAGTGACACACTGTCAAAACAAGTCATCGTTTTTCAGGGAGAGATAATGCGACTGGAATTTACGAGTACCAGAGCCATCGCCAATGTTCGATCATCAGCATAAAACTCTGTCTGCCTCCTACTGCCAGATTTCCTCAAACTTGGAACTTTTCCACTAAGTATAATTGCACAGGCTGGTAAGTCACCATTTCCTAGGTCAGCTCATCTGAGGCACTGACTAAACCCTCATCCACCTTCCACTTACAAGGAAGAAAGGGAATGCCTGAATTTATTACAATCATTACTTAGACATACACGTTTGCATTTAAAATCAAACCAAAAACATTTTATGATTTCTATTAAATTAAAAAAAAAAAAGCTCTTATTTCCTTTCACATGAATTTAAAAATTATAAAAATACCTTATTTCTGACTCATGACCAGTATATATTTGGCTATATTCTGAAGGGCAAGAGAGATTGGCTGGATGATAACCAAATGTTATCTCACTCTTTGACTATTTTAAAATATTCATTAAGGTGAACCTGAGCTTGTAAAATGGAATAATTATTTTAGCACTTCTATCATAATTTATAACATGGCCACTGCATGCTAATGAGCAAGAAATAGCCTTATTGCTGTAAAATACCTGAGGAAAACCGCAGTAACTTGGAACTGATTCATTTCAATGCAAACTTATAAGACAGTCTGGAATAAACCAGAAGGCATATGTGACAGTTATATAAAAAACATTCCCCAGTTGAAGATTTATATTCTATTAAAGCCATAGTTATGTTCCTAGCTCCTCATTCAGAGAAAAAAAGGTGAGTTCTTCCACTCCAAAGCCCCTTGACCTCATTATGAGAGGAAATTGTTTCATGTTAGAAAAAACATAAACATCTTTTAGCTAGTCTGCAGCTAAGCACATCTGAGCTTCCAGCGTCTATAGCTGTAAGGTAGTAGACTGCTGTTAAATCTGAGGACAATGTATGGTTAAAAATTAGGAGATTGTTCACTAGAACAGGATCACCTTTATGCTTATTATCGTTTTACTTGAAATGCATCACCACATTTGTAAACATGGTATGTTTTCCCAAGACAGACATGTTTTCTGAAACCTAACACCCCTTTTAATTCAGGTTGTTGATTCCAGATGCTGTGGGAAAGGAACTTTCGCAGCGAGCACCCAGCACCCATGTAAACATTTATCCTCCTATAAAGGCCAATGCTATTTTTTTTTTTACAAACATTTCCATCTCTTTTATGTTCCTTGGTGCTAGGTTATTCAGTCACATTTGATTTTTCCCATTTTCTCTCAGGCTTCAGTCACTTTTTTTTGTAGTCAGCAGTTTCGTCTGATTTGTAGAACAAATGGACTTGTGCTTAGGGTATCATGCTTGGATTTAGATTTCACGAAGTATATGCTGCATTAGGCTTATTTTATTGTCTCTTGTACAGAATTTCACCCACTCTTAAGGGACATTGTCTGCTGAAGCACCAGAGCTCCACATATTAACTTTATCTGGAGATTTGAACTCCAACAATTTTGGTTAAAAAGGAGTTAATTTATTTGAATAATTAAGGGAAGGTCTCTGGTTAAATCA
The DNA here is from genome assembly GCF_000696875.1 of Nestor notabilis. NCBI lineage: Eukaryota > Metazoa > Chordata > Aves > Psittaciformes > Psittacidae > Nestor > Nestor notabilis. Next base: position 19,079 of record NW_009918012.1, on the reverse strand, counting down.
CAGGAACTGAACTGAAAGGCTTAGCAAGGATTCTGCATATGTTTAGGAATACATTAGTGTGGGAGTAATGAAAGGTTTGAAAACTAATTTTGTTATTTGTAAGAAATATGTCCTTCTGTAGTATGACCATCCCTTTAAAAGTCAATAAGGTTTTGCTAGGTTCTCAAGATGAATTGTTGAATTGGGTCTATTTGGTAAGTATCGATGACTTTTCAAAATCAAAAAAGGTGAGAAAAATCATGAACACAGAGAACTGATGAAAGTTTTTAAATAATAATTAGTCTATGTATAACATCAGACCTATACTTGTTTGCAGATTAGTCAAACAGGGGAGTAATAAATGATAAATAATCCATACCTATATTGTGAATCATGACCAGCTGTGTGTTTGAAGAACCTCACTATGTACAGCTTGATAATGCAGATTTTTCAGCATGTCATGATAAATGTGATGCTTTTTTACCATCCCTGCAGCCTTTCACTCTATACTGACTTCACTCCACTGGAAGTAAATTTGCACCTGGCACATGGATAACAATGAATGGTCATTAAACCTTAATTATCATCTGAATCTTAATTATCATCTGTTTGTAATAAACACTTTGGGACAAGGCAGTGCCTGTAGACAAGGATGTGCCAATATTTCAAGTCTGAAGACATGGCTTAGATTAACAAGTGGTGAAAGTGGAAAAGGCAAGAGAAGAGAAGGGAAGGAAAAGGAAGGGAAGGGAAAGGAAGGCAAGGCAAGGCAAGGCAAGGCAAGGAAATTGGTAATTCAGTATTTATTAAAAAGGGATGGACAAAGAGGAAGAGACCAGTGTGGAGAAGAGGCAAATTTAGAAGTGATTCATGAGCTTCTGAAGGTCTCTTCATCTATTGTTCAAAAGCTTAAAGAAAATTCTGGGCAATAAGGCAGGAAAATGCTTAAAAGTGTTATACAGTTCTAGGCAAAAGTTATGAAAAAAGTTCTGTTTTGGGAATGGTGCTTGCTCCCAGTGAAGAATAGCAGACAGTAAGCACTCCCCAAAGATGTGCATCAAAAAGGCCAGTGAGTACGGGGGCAGACTCAGACTGAAAAGCTAGGCCTTATGTCCTCTACTTGTCAGTACCCATATGGTTTATGTCCAAGGTAGATGCTTACATCTAGTCAGATGAATCCTATCCAAGATGCTCACTGTATGTGAGCCAAGTGTGTGAGGCCCAAGTACAACAGTCAGTCAAATGCCCAGAGGCAACATAAACACTGCCAGGACTGGAATAGTATAGACTGTCCATTTAAAATGTCATCTGAGTCTTAATGCTGATAAGAGAAGGAAATAATTCATCTGTTAATTAAACTGAATAGGATCTGACTAATCCCTCTGCACTTTTTTGCAAATCCAAACCTCCATTTCCTCCTACTGGTAAATGTTTATAATTTTATACATCTATAAGCCATCTTTTTTGATTTTTTTTTTTAATCCACAGAGCATAGATTTTTTTTACTTGGCTATTATCCTAGAAAATGCATGATTCGTGATCTGTGTATTTCAGAATATTTCTGTGAATTACCCCAGTTTAAGCTCTACATTTCACTCTTCCTCCTTCAAGGTGCCTAAGAAAATCTATCCTTCTGCTGCCCACAAGTCCCCATGATCTCAGCTGCACCACAAAACTCATGATTATGAGTCAGTTTATACCAGCTATAATCACCTCCCTGGCAACAGGGACGAGTGAAGGCTCAGCTCCTAATTCACTACCCACCCAGGTCCTGCATGGTGATCATTAGGTGTAGAGGTAATGGCTTCCCTCCCTTCCCATGAGTTATATAAAAATTTAAGCTTCTCTGAGGAATACAAGGAAACACTTTGAATATCAATAGTATAAGGAAAGCGCGTTTATTCTCATAGGAACATTAGCCTCATTGGCAGCCATTTCCCAGGGTATCACCAAAAGTAGGTGATCATGTAACATACAAGGAACATCATAATACCTGCCAGAGTTCAGAGACATGACAGATAAAGATTGTTATAAACCCCTGGCATGAAGTTTATTGAATCTTTCAGAATTTATATTATCATTCACTATTGTAAATGGGGATATTCTTGGGAACTACATAAACATTCAGCTACCTTTTAATCTTCCTAAGTCTTCAGCCTTAGTAGCACTCTTTGCAAGATGTTTTAATATTTATTGCTCTGTACAACAATATATATTTATCTAGTTTGAGTTTACCACCCTTTAATTTCATTAAAGTCCCCATATTCTTGTGTTATGAGACAGGGAGAACAGATGCTCCTGATCTACCTCTTCTATACTGTTTATTATTTTGCATATTTTTATCACATTCCCTTATTTGTCTTTTTTATCCCAGTGTTTTCAGTTTCTGTTATGAATTTCTCCACTGCTCTATTCATTGTGTGCCTGAAAATGAAAAATTAAATAATTTTAAAATACTTAAATCAGATAAAATGGCTGAAGCTTACAAAAAAAAACCAAAAACAACAAAAAAACCCCACAAACTCTTGTGTTTGTGGGTTTGCTTTGTTTTGTTATTTTTAAAAAACCCTCTTCTGTGAGACCAAGGACATCAGATATTAGTAACAAAATATATCCTTTGAGACAAAGGCCCCAGTAAAGTATATAAGTTAATAAATTAATATTATTGTTATTATCTACATAAATACAAATAAGTGTACAAAAGTAGTTACATACACAGATCTAAATATATACATGTACACATGTACATACAATATGTTTGACTTACCTGGGGCATTATGAGTCCTATGGCCTTAGGTCAATGAAAAAGTTGAGTTAGAATTGTGGCTACAAAGATTTGCCATTTCATGCTACGCTCAGCAAGTTCCAGACACTGAAACTGATTTGTCAGGTTGTTTTAATAGAATATACATCAATATGACAGAATTCTAGATAAAATAAAATGTTCATGATATTGCAGAGCAAGCAACATGGTGCCTATAAACCTATTCTGTTAGTAGGGAAATTAAGGATGGGTCTTACACCA